>NC_084605.1:9906239-10066321 GCF_033807715.1 Cololabis saira | reverse complement strand
CTTTCTTTCCTTCTTCCTTCCTTCCTTCCTTCTTTCTTTCCTCCTTCCTTCCTTCCTTCCTTTCTTTCTTTCCTTCTTCCTTCCTTCCTTCTTTCTTTCCTCCTTCCTTCCTTCCTTCCTTCCTTCCTTCCTTCCTTCCTCCCTTCCTCTTTTCTTCCTTCCTTCCTTCACTCCCTTCCTTCCTTCTTTCCTCCTGCTCTCTCCTTCCTTCCTTCCTTCCTTCCTTCCTTCCTTTCTTTCCTTCTTCCTTCCTTCCTTCCTTCCTTCCTTCCTTCCTTCCTTCCTTCCTTTCTTTCCTTCTTCTTCCTTCCTTCCTTCTTTCTTTCCTCCTTCCTTCCTTCCTTCCTTTCTTTCTTTCCTTCTTCCTTCCTTCCTTCTTTCTTTCCTCCTTCCTTCCTTCCTTCCTTCCTCTCCTTCCTTCCTTCCTCCCTTCCTCTTTTCTTCCTCCCTTCCTTCCTTCCTTCCTTCCTTCCTTCCTTCCTTTCTTTCCTTCTTCCTTCCTTCCTTCCTTCCTTCCTTCCTTCCTTTCTTTCCTTCTTCCTTCCTTCCTTCCTTCCTTCTTTCTTTCCTCCTTCCTTCCTTCCTTCCTTCCTTCCTTTCTTTCTTTCCTTCTTCCTTCCTTCCTTCTTTCTTTCCTCCTTCCTTCCTTCCTTCCTTCCTTCCTTCCTTCCTCCCTTCCTCTTTTCTTCCTTCCTTCCTCCCTTCCCTTCCTTCTTTCCTCCTGCTCTCTCCTTCCTTCCTTCCTTCCTTCCTTCCTTCCTTCCTTCCTTCCTTCCTTCCATACCATAAATCAGCTTTACACAAAAACGTATCAACGGGAATTTTTCTTTCTTTCTTTCTTTCTTTCTTTCTTTCTTTCTTCTTTCTTTCTTTCTTTCTTTCTTTCTTTCTTTCTTTCTTTCTTTCTTTCTTTCCTTGTTTTCTCCCTTCCTTCCTTCCTTCTTCCTTCTTTCCTCCTGCTCTCTCCTTTCCTTCCTCCCTTCCTCTTTTCTTTCCTTCCTTCCTTCCTTCCTTCCTTCCCTTCCTTCCTTCCTTCCTTCCTTCCTTTCTTTCCTTCTTCCTTCCTTCCTTCCTTCCTTCCTTCTTCCTTCCTTCCTTCTTTCTTTCCTCCTTCCTTCCTTCCTTCCTTCCTTCCTTCCTTCCTTCCTTCCTTCCTTCCTTCTTCCTTCCTTCCTTCCCTTCCTTTCTTTCTTTCCTTCTTCCTTCCTTCCTTTCTTTCCTTCTTCCTTCCTTCCTTCCTTCCTTCCTTCCTTCTTTCCTCCTGCTCTCTCCTTCCTTCCCTCCCTTCCTCTTTTCTCCCTTCCTTCCTTCCTTCCTTCCTTCCTTCCTTCCTTCCTTCCTTCCTTCCTTCCTTCCTTCCTTTCTTTCCTTCTTCCTTCCTTCCTTCCTTCCTTCCTTTCTTTCCTTCTTCCTTCCTTCCTTCCTTCCTTCCTTCCTTCCTTCCTTCCTTCCTTCCTTCCTTCCTTCCTTCCTTCCTTCCTTTCTTCCTTCCTTCCTTCCTTCCTTCCTTCCTTCTTCCTTCCTTCCTTCTCTCACACGTACGTTGTGTGTGGATTTAACACAGAACCATAAATCAGTTTTACACAAAAACGTCATCAACGGGAATTTATCGTTTTTACCGCGAGATACAAATTCTTACCGTGGGGAATTTTTTGACGGTTTATCGTTGAACGGTAAAATATCGCCCATTCCTAATGTGTGTGTGTGTGTGTGGTGTGTGTGTGTGTGTGTGTGCGTGCGTGTACAGAGAGCAGGACTCTGAGCAGGTGCTGGTGTTTCACCTCCAGCCGCTCAGACCTGCATGAAAGTTTAATTTTCATCTGAATGTTCCGTCCATCCGCCTGCTCCTCGTAGATTATTGATCACACACACACACACACACACACACACACACACACACACACACACACACACACACACACACACTCACCCCCCTCTCTTTTGTCCTTGTTTGTCACTCGCCCTTCTCTGCTGTCCTCTGACAGCCGGCATGTTGGAACAAGACCTTTTTAGCACACAACAGCGTGCGCCGGGCCCGCGGCCTGCATCCTAATCCGGAGGCTCGGGGGGGGCGGGGGGCAGCGGGGGGCAGCGGGGGGCCCGCAGGGCTTCATCTTTATGCTCAGGTCCGCTCGTGAAAGATATCAGGTGATGGCTGCACCTCCGTCTGACCTGGGAGGAACCCGGAGGGATCGTTTGTCTCGTCTTTGGGCTTTAAGGAGCCGTTAAATTAACAGAACCGGAACCAGAACATTTCCATTAAAGGTCAAAGTACAACACTTTGTCGATGATTCACCGATGCGCTTCCAACCTTTTTCACTAACTGATTTGTGTTTTAGTCGGAGATGCTCAAAGCTAAATGACTGAAAATAATAATAATACAATAATACTGTCCTTAAAACAGGCTTTTTTTATTGGTTTACTCTAGGAATGGGTGATTTTACTGTTCACGATAAACCGTCAAAAAATTCCCCACGGTAAGAATTTGTCATCTTGCGGGTAAAAACGATAAATTCCCGTTGATGACGTTTTTGTGTTCTGTGTTAAATCGATAAGGAAGGAAGGAAGGAAGGAAGGAAGGAAGGAAGGAAGGAAGGAAGGAAGGAAGGAAGGAAGGAAGGAAGGAAGGAAGGAAGGAAATGAGCCAGAAAGAAAGAAAGAAAGAAAGATTTGAGCCAGAAAGAAAGAAGAAAGAAAGATTTGAGCCAGAAAGAAAGAAAGAAAGAAAGATTTGAGCCAGAAAGAAAGAAAGAAAGAAAGATTTGAGCCAGAGAAAGAAAGAAAGAAAGAAAGAAAGATGAGAAAGAAAGAAAGAAAGAAAGAAGAAAGATGAGAAAGAAAGAAAGAAAGAAAGAAAGATGAGAAAGATGAGAAAGAAAGATGAGAAAGAAAGAAAGAAAGATGAGAAAGAAAGAAAGATGAGAGAAAGAAAGAAAGAAGAAGAAAAGATTTGAGCCTGAAAGAAAAAAAAGATGAGAAAGAAAGAAAGAAAAAAAAGATGAGAAAGAAAGAAAGAAAAGAAAGAAGAAAGAAAGAAAAAAAGATGAGAAAGAAAGAAAGAAAGAAAGAAAGAAAAAAAGATGAGAAAGAAAGAAAGAAAAAGAAAGAAAGAAAGATTTGAGCCAGAAAGAAAGAAAGAAGAAAGATGAGAAAGAAAGAAAGAAAAAAAGATGAGAAAGAAAGAAAGAAAAGATGAGAAAGAAAGAAGATGAGAAAGAAAGAAAGAAAAAAAGATGAGAAAGAAAGAAAGAAAGAAAGAAAGAAAAAAAGATGAGAAGAAAGAAAGAAAAAAAAGATGAGAAAGAAAGAAAGAAAAAAAAGATGAGAAAGAAAGAAAGAAAGAAAGAAAGAAAAAAGATGAGAAAGAAAGAAAGAAAGAAAGAAAGATGAGAAAGAAAGAAGAAAGAAAGAAAGATGAGAAAGAAGAAAGAAAGAAAGAAAGAAAGATGAGAAAGAAAGAAAGATGAGAAAGAAAGAAAGAAAGATGAGAAAGAAGAAAGAAAGATGAGAAAGAAAGAAAGAAAGAAAGATGAGAAAGAAAGAAAGAAAGAAAGAAAGAAAAGATTTGAGCCTGAAAGAAAAAAAAGATGAGAAAGAAAGAAAGAAAAAAAGATGAGAAAGAAAGAAAGAAAGAAAGAAAGAAAAAAAGATGAGAAAGAAAGAAAGAAAGAAAGAAAAAAAGATGAGAAAGAAAGAAGAAAAAGAAAGAAAGAAAGATGAGAAAGAAAGATGAGAAAGAAAGAAAGAAAAAAAAGATGAGAAAGAAAGAAAGAAAGAAAGATGAGAAAGAAAGAAAGAAAGATGAGAAAGAAAGAAAGAAGAAAGATGAGAAAGAAAGAAAAAAAGATGAGAAAGAAAGAAAGAAAAAAAAAGATGAGAAAGAAGAAAGAAAAAAAAGATGAGAAAGAAAGAAAAAAAGAAAGAAAGAAAGAAAGAAAAAAGATGAGAAAGAAAGAAAGAAAGAAAGAAAGAAAGATGAGAAAGAAAGAAAGATGAGAAAGAAAGAAAGAAAGAAAGAAAGATGAGAAAGAAAGGAAGAAAGATGAGAAAGAAAGATGAGAAAGAAAGAAAGAAAGAAAAGATGAGAAAGAAAGAAAGAAAGATGAGAAAGAAAGAAAGAAAAAAAAGATTGAGAAAGAAAGAAAGAAAGAAAGAAAGAAAAGATGAGAAAGAAAGAAAGAAAAAAAAGATGAGAAAGAAAGAAAGAAAGAAAGACTAGATTTGAGCCAGAAAGAAAGAAAGAAAGAAAGAAAGATGAGAAAGAAAGAAAGAAAGATGAGAAAGAAAGAAAGAAAGATGAGAAAGAAAGAAAGAAAAAAAAGATGAGAAAGAAAGAAAGAAAAGAAGAAAGATTTGAGCCTGAAAGAAAAAAAGATGAAAAGAAAGAAAGAAAAAAAGATGAGAAAGAAGAAAGAAAAAAAGATGAGAAAGAAGAAGAAAAAAAAGATGAGAAAAGAAAGAAAGAAAGAAAGAAAGAAAGAAAGAAAGAAAGAAAGAAAGAAAGAAAGAAAGAAAGAAAGAAAGAAAGAAAAGATGAGAAAGAAAGAAAGAAAGAAAGATTGAGCCTGAAAGAAAAAAAAGATGAGAAAGAAAGAAAAGAAGAAAGAAAGAAAGAAGATTTGAGCCTGAAAGAAAGAAAAAAGATGAGAAAGAAAGAAAGAAAGAAAGATGAGAAAGAAAGAAAGAAAGATGAAGAAAGAAAGAAAGAAGAAAAGATGAGAAAGAAAGAAAGAAAGAAAGAAAGAAAAGATGAGAAAGAAAGAAAGAAAAAAAAGATGAGAAAGAAGAAAGAAAGAAAGATAGAAAGAAAGAAAGAAAGAAAGAAAAAAAGATGAGAAAGAAAGAAAGAAAAAGAAAAGAAGAAAGATGAGAAAGAAAGAAAGAAAAAAAAGATGAGAAAGAAAGAAAGAAAGAAAGAAAGAAAGAAAGATTTGAGCCAGAAAGAAAGAAAGAAAGTATGAGAAAGAAAGAAAAGAAAGAAAAGATGAGAAAGAAAGAAAGAAAGATGAGAAAGAAAGAAAGAAAAAAAAGATGAGAAAGAAAGAAAGAAAAAAAAGATGAGAAAGAAAGAAAGAAAGAAAAAAAAGATGAGAAGAAGAAAGAAAGAAAGAAAGAAAGAAAGAAAGAAAGAAAGAAAAGATGAGAAAGAAAGAAAGAAAGAAAGAAAGAAAGAAAGATTTGAGCCTGAAAGAAAAAAAAGATGAGAAAGAAAGAAAGAAAGAAAGAAAGATAAATTCCTGTTGATGAGGTTTTTGTGTAACAAACATGGCGGTGAAAAGGAAGGAACGGAAATGAGACAGAAAGAAAGAAAAAAAAGAAATGAGCCAGAAAGAAAGAAAGAGAAAGAAAGAAAGAAATAGAGATAAATTCCCGTTGATCCGCCATGTTTGTGTAACAAACATGATAAATAAATTCCAGAAATTATCGTGATACATTTTTCAGTCCATACCGCCCATCCCTAGTTTACTCCTTATTTTCGTAACTTTTTTTTGTATTGTTTGTATTTGTGAGCACAGTTTTAGAGCGTAGAATTGTCTCTGAACTGTGAATGTATAAACGTAAGGCCGTATCTCAAGAATGGCGTGATGGATTTGGGGGATTGACGCCTCTGAGGGACTTTCAGTTGCTGGAAATGACGGGCAGTTCATAAATCCACATTGCTGCAGGTTTTATCCAATCAGAACAAAGAACGGATTCTTTGGTCCTGAAGCTTTTCACACGTTTGTGTGCCTGTGATGCTGCAGAAGGGTTTTGGTTTCATTACATTCACAAATACTTTTTGGCACGTTTTGGCAATAGTTAATTAGTTGATTGGGTGCACACATTTAGTTGATTTATTTTGTCACCTTGTTGATTTGGATATTCTTTAATGTTCAAATGGGCTGAAGCCTAATTGGACTGACCCCTACATTTGTAGATAAGGGTTTAGGACTTCTATTTGGTTTGTTTTGTGTTATTTTTGGTTATTTAGATTAATTTCTGATTAATTACTGATTAGTACTGTATTGATAAGTTTAGTTTTATGTTGTAATTGTTAAGTAGATATTCTGTTTCCCCCTTTTGTGCCAACATGGGGCTGATCAGCCAGTCCAGTCTCCTCATGTGTAGGTTAGGGGGCAGTTTGTGCTTCAGTTTCCTACTGTATGGTTGCTTTTGTTAAAGATTGATTTTGTTGACCTCTTTTACGAGTTGAAAAGTTCCTTATGTTCATTTTTTTTAAATATATTTTGCAAATAAATGTTAAAAAATCTTTTTGTGCTGCTCTGATTGTTCGGCTCTGTCCCTCACAATGCCAACAATCAACAGACCAAATTGGTATTAAATATCTCTAAAACAAAAAGCATGATATTTGGTTCCAGACATGCATTAGTAATGATCCTCAACTACAGCTGTCAGTTGATGGAACACAAATTGAGCAAGTTAACAAGATCAAGTACTTGGAAAAGTATTGATAACAAACTTTCATGGTCAGAACATATCGATCACATTACGAAAAAAATGGGTAAAAGTATTGCAGTAACAAGGAAATGTTCCAAGTATGTTGAACCAGATACTCAAGTACCAAGTAATTAAGGCTCTAGTGTTGTCCATCTGGACTATTGCCCAATTATTTGGTCATCTGCAGGCACCAAAGATATTAATAAACTTCAAATTGCACAGAACAAAGTAGCTAGGCACCTAAGCCAAGAACAAACTTTTTAAAACACACTGTTATATACAGAGCTATCACAGGATGGAACACATTACCTAATAACATCAAAAATAGTACATCAAAATACAGTTTTAAAAAGGTAGCAAAAGACTTTTTACATAAAATTCAATGAGTAACAAATATATCACACTGCTATAATTTATTACAGGAATTAGGGCTGTTCGATTTTGCCCAAAAATAAAATCTCGATTTTTTTCTCTCAAAATCAGATTTTCGATTACGATTAGTTTTTATCTCTGAAAAAAAAAAATCAGCAAATCAGCACTTGCAAACATACAGTAAGTTATATTTCCAATTAAATAAAACTTTAGACATTTTCTAATTAAACTAAACTGGGTCTTTGCATGCTAAATAATAATGCACCCCATGAAGGAGGTAGAGGTGTGTAATGTCAGTCATTACATTTGCTATTCACATTTGCAAGTTTTTTGCAAGGAACACGAGCCGGTCTACGGCATCTGGCTTGAGGGATGCCCCGGTGGCATGTTCCCAACGCCCCCTCCTGCACTAAAGAGCGATTTTACGATTTTCACATTCTAACATCGTTCTAATTACATAATCGCGATTACCGATTTAAAATCGATTAATCGAACAGCCCTAACAGGAATGTATTTGTTGGTTATACTTCGTGGTATTGTAATGACTGTATGATTCCTTTTTTCTTGTACCATAATGTATTTTAGACAGAAAGTTCGCTGTTTGTGTATATTATGACTCGGTGTTACAGTGATCCGTAACAGCGATAAATGTGTGTAAGTATGGACTATGTTCTTTTAAAATTGCATTGGGGACCCCAGGAAGAATAGCTGATGTTGCGACATCAGCCTAATGGGGATCCTATAAATAAACAAAGTGGACCAATGGAAACACCCCAAGATGGCAGGGTCTCCAACTTGTGGCTGATCAAACTGCCTTTTCCATGCAGTTTTAACATTTAAATGGGCTGAAACCCTCTTATTTGTGTGAACTTCTCCGTCTTTGTACCAGCGTGCTTAGATCCTCCAGTAAGATGGTCCTCTGAGTTCCCAGATCCAGACTCGGATGTGACCGGGCTTTTTCTCCTGCTCTTGGAATAACTCCCCTCCACAAATCAGACCACCCTCAAACTGTTGGCGCCTTTAAATCGCTGTTGAAAATCCACTTTTACTTGCTGGGCTTCTTGTCACATTAGTTATAGTTGTGTTTTGATGTGATTTATTCATATTATTCATTCATATTATATTAACTCATTTCAAGAAGGTTAATTTCCATTTAAAACAAAAATGGAAATAACTCCAGTTCTTTTTTTCTTGTCTTTCAGCTTCCTCTCGTGCAGCCCCAGCTGCTTCTGTTTGTCCACATCCTCGCGGCATCAGTTCAACCTGCAGGAACATAAAGGAGTGAAGGTACGTGGACTACCTGCAGAAATATAGTGGAGTTAAGTTATTAATTGATTGTGTGTGAGGCTTGTGCGTCAGCTTCGTAGTTGAATGTGTCCTTAATGGAGACTGATGTAGAAGACATGTTCTGCTGCTGCTCTTGACACGTTTTCAGTATGTTGGTGATAAAAGCTCCACTCATGGGGGGGGGGGGGCTAACAGTCTTGAGAGAAGCTCCCTCCCCATCTGTGGATTAGTTTTAGGAAACTGTCATTCATTTCCTGAGGTTGTCTGGTCTCCCAGACGACTGAACTGGATGGAAGGGGGCCGGTACTCGCTGGCCGCTACGCTCAGACTTTAAATGAACCTTTTAAGTGTCCTAAATATTTATAGTTGTCTCACAAGGTTGGTGTGTCTGTGGGGTTTGGTGCAAGTAAACTCACTCCACTTCCTTTTTAAGTCAGCTCTGTTTTAGAGAGTTGAATATGTTAAACACAGGGGTGTTTCTAGACCCCCTGGGGGGTCCTGGGCAGGAGAGACCATGGGGCCCCCCAGAGTCAGGATGAATGAAGTCCAGGACAAAAGATCAGTAACGGAATCTTTTATTAACAAACTACTGATAATCCAGAAGAGATTCCTGAGATCAATCTCTATGTCCAATAGACATAATCCATCCGCACCTCTGTTAAAAAAATACTCTATATTACCCATTCATAAACTCAATGTTTTTCACTCGTGTTTATTTGTGCACAAGTTTATCAACAATAAGCAAGATCTTCCGGACACCTTTCATAATTTCTTTAGTTTTTCATCTGACTTGCATTCATACTCAACTAGACACAGTGTCAATCTACATTTACCCTTCTGTCGAACATCTTTTCATCAGTTTAATATTTCATTTAGAGGTCCAAAAATCTGGAACAATTTAGATGTGTCTCTGAGATCCACATTGTCATTTATATCATTAAAAAAATTGCTGTAAAAATATCTCATGTCCTAATTTTTCAATGTATTCTCTATTATGTATACTTGTTTTCTTTTCATGTTTATAATTAGAGTTTTCCTATGTTTGTACATTAAATTTTCTGTTTACAGTAGATGACGGGAGTGGAACTCTGTACAAGCCCTCTGGGGCTTCGTTCCCTCCTTGCACTATTTTTTAAATTGTGCTAAATAAATAAATACAAATTAAACAATTAACATAAATAATAAATAACATAACGATCTTAAAGCAAACTTTACATAAACACTAACTTATTATGTGGCTATGACTTATTATTATGTGGCTATGTGCAGTAAACTTGCTCGGTGGATGACTGAGAGTTTGGGATAAAGTGGCAGGCTGTGTAGCAGCACTACTTTTTTATAATGTAACACACAAATCTTACACATTCTACCACTGTCACCTTTTTTCTTTTCATCCTATTCTTGTTTTTTTCTTTTCTCTTTTTTCCCCAGAGGGATATGTTTGCTTCATTTTTTCAAATTGTGAATCACTATTGACGCACGTGTTTGCTGTCTAGTAAGGGGGCCCATTAGAGAGATTTCCCCTTCAGCTCGGGGCCCCTTCAGCTAGCCTCTGGTTAAACATGTAATAAGGCTCATTGAAAACCTGTTGCACTTTCTACCTTTTGCCATGTTGTCTTGGTTTTATGAAACAAATGATACCATGTTTGATATTTTAGCAACAAAACTTTGTGTAATGCACCTTTAACTGATTTCAAATCGCAGTAAAAGACAGTTAAAGATTTGTGGAAGCAGAAATGTACCGTAAAAGCCCTTACTTCATAGAAACTTGATTCAAGGTATGTGGCTCATGTAAGAGTCATCACATAAAACCCGCCCCGTTGCAATTGAGTCGGTACGTTCTGTACCGGTGGAAACTGGCGTTAATGGGAAGCTGGACATTTATTATTAATATTGCATCGCATTACATTTAGCAGACGCTTTTATCCAAAGCGACGTGCAACAGAGGACAACAATTGAGCTTCAGCAACACGGTTGATCACCAAATAAATAAGTGACACTACATAGACGGTGGCCGCGGGTCCTTAAAATGTCTTAAATTCCATTTTTTTCTTACACTTTGTAAAGGAAAAGTTTATTTAGGAGAATCTCCTGCGAAGGTTCTAAACCTGTCTACCAGTTGTTAGACACGTACTTGCTTGCAGTGTTGCCAGGTTGAGCGGGTTTCCTCCCAATTAGGCTTCATTTGACTTTGAGCTGAAAAAATATAGGACTGGGCAGGTTGATAAAACTTGGGCTGATTTTCATGGATTTTACAAAATATTTAGCAGAAATTATGAACAAAAAAGATTCCATTATGGCAGAGAAAAGTAGAAGCTTACACAAACTCACTATTTTATTTGCTTTAATCTACTCAATTTAATTGTAGTCTGTTTGGAGCCTGAACTTTTTTTTGGCTATTTAGTGGTGTTGTGAGGCTTCATTTGCTTATGACTTGAAATTTATTACGCATTTAATAATTGATGGTTTTAACATGGACAATGTATGATTTTGGGCTGGTCTTTCATTATTTCGGCGGGTTTTACATTGTGTTTGGGCTGGAACCTGCCAGATCTGGCAACCTCGACCTCAGTGCTGGATTTCTTGGTCGGCGTGGTCTCAATGTCAATGTCATTGTCAATTTTATTTATAAAGCACATTTACAAACGACCGAGGTCGACCAAAGTGCTGTACAGCATACAAGAAAATAAAACAATACCAAAAGAAAAACACAGTACACAGTGTAGAAAACAATAAAATCACTAACATACTAAAATGATCGATAAAATAGTAATAAAAAATAGATAATAGAGAATAGACGACAAAGAACAGACACATAAAGTGCACAATCACTTCACACAGATGTAGGGAACTAATTTGTCACACACTAAAAGCCAAAGAAAATAAATAAGTTTTCAAAGAAGACTTAAAAACCACTAGGGTCTGGGCAGATCTAACATTTAGTGGCAAACTATTCCACAGCTTAGGGCCGGCCACCGCAAAAGCTCGGTCACCTCTAGTTTTGAGCCTAGATTTCGGGACGTCTAGTCTCGAGACAAGGAAAGCAAATATGGGTAAATGTACAAGGTAAATGTAGCGACAAATGGCTCGAAAATTCCAGTTTTTCATGGTGGCTGAAAGCTAAGATGCCCAAAGATGACAGTTTGCTGTAAATGTTTTAAGTTGGGTGAGTTGTGAGTGAGAGTTTTTAAGTGAGTTTACGTTTCAAGTGTTTGTGCATTCATATCGTTACACTGTTACATTGGGTTCAAAGTGTGTGACTGCCCTATTGGTCCTAAATTTTGTTTGAAAATTGTATTAAAAAGTCTTAAATTTAACTTGGTCAAACCTTTAGACACCCTGATTCAAGTACGCTTATTGGTGTGTGTGTTTGTATGCATGTTTGCAAGAATGTATGAGCTAAAAATGACACAAAAAAGACAAAACCTTTTGTGTTGCTCCAGAAAAAAAAAGTTTTTCATCCCTCAGACTGTTTTTAAATAAACGATGTGTCTTGCAAATGGTCCTGCCTGACATCGGATGTGTGTATTTCTGACAAAATGTGCTTTTAAAAGACCAAACAGGTGACTGAGTAGCTGATTCCTTAAAGTTTCCACATGGGTCCCGTTTACTTAACGGTGGATAAAACCAGCAAGTTAAAATGTGTCTTTTTGTTTTCTGGTCCAGTTTTTCCAGTCTCATATGTGTTTCCTCACCTCGTCAGCCCCCGAGCTCACAGATCCGTGTGAAGCAGCTGCTGCCGTTAATCTGCGGTGAAAGCAGCGCGGACTTGGCTGCGCCGCTCCTCCACGTTCTCTCTGCTTTACGAGCTGCGATCCCCGTGGTGCTTATTGGCTGTCAAGCATCTTTCGGAGGAGCCCCAACTCTTCAGGGTTTGCTTTCCAAGGGGGGCGTGAACTAATTACCTGCAGCGATTGGGAGCTAAAGCAGCCAGAGAGCGGCGGGGGTCACGAGAAGTTTGGTTACAGGAAGGTAAAGCTGGCCTGGCCGCCTCCGCCTTCACTTTGGAGGTGATTGTGCGGGTAATGGTGTGGGCCAACGTGGAGGGAGATCCCCCCCCCCCGGGTGCTCTGACATTGAGGCGGCCGCCCTGCTGAGATCCCACATCTCCCAGAAACGCGGCGCGGTGAACAGCCTAATGATCATTTATTGC
Organism: Cololabis saira; assembly: GCF_033807715.1. Lineage (NCBI taxonomy): Eukaryota > Metazoa > Chordata > Actinopteri > Beloniformes > Belonidae > Cololabis > Cololabis saira. The sequence continues at coordinate 10,054,071 of NC_084605.1, read as the reverse complement.
TGTTTGGTATCAAAGCCGAACAAACAACATCTGCTCCTCGGAGCTTGTTTAGACTGCGCCGTGATGGATGGCTTTTTGAAGCTGTTTTCATGGAGATTAGATTGCATTTCCACTTCCTGGCTGACATTTATGATCTCCTTGTGACTGGAAGGAAATACAGGGAAATAAGATGTGGAATCCCCAACCTGAGTTTTATTTGTAATTTGCATGAGATGAGACAGACGGCTCCTGAAACACAAAAAAAAAACATCCCTTCACTACACACATGCTATATATATTAGTCACATCATAGTATCACATAATACAGTGTGTGTGTTGAGGTTTTAGTTGGAGGATGTCTGGATAACAAAATACAAAACCCCTCTTTAGCAGCTATCTTTAAGTTCCTTCGCAATACTGTTTTTCTTCGTTGTATTTTTTTTTTTTTATGATAAATTGTCATTAAATGTAGAAACTAGGCTAAATATTTTAATAGCGTTTTCATTAATTGAATGAAATTAAACTAGGCCTCGAGTGACTTTTGTGAGTATGCGTTTTAAAAATACTTTTAAGAGCAAGCTAAAGACATCTGCATCTAGTAAACTTCTCTGCCCATCAGGACTAGAATCAGAATCAGAAAGGGGGTTTATTGCCAAGTTTGTTAACACACACAAGGAATTTGTTGTGGTGATTGGTGCAATACAGTAAAAATAAAAATAAAAATATAACAGCAAACAAATATATGGAGATAAAATAAGAGATAGAATAAAGTAAAATGTATAAACGGAAATAAACAGAAATGTACAATATGAGGATTAAAAAGTGCCGGATATGAGTCTTTACAAAAAGTGACGTAGGATGACAGATGACATATAAAATGTATCAACAGAAATGTACAATATGGGGTTTTTTAAAGTGTCGGATGTGAGTCTGTACAAATGTTACGGGGTTGGAATATTTACGTTAGAAGATCCAGCTCTTTGCAGGACTGAATGAGCTGCATGCACTTATGACAAGATGATCGCATGATTGTGTCTTTTTAGATGTAGCTTTCATGTATAAAGGGACTTTTGGGTTAGGTGAAAAGATAAAAAATACAAAACCCTAGCACTGGCACGGTAGAATAAAAGAGTCTGTTAATGACACTAGTAGTAGTAGTAGTAAAATAACGTGAATTCAACTGAGGGAAAAGAAAAAAGCGAGGTTAACTCTGCTTGCTAAGCATTCTACTATACCAGGGGTCGGCAACCCGCGGCTCTAGAGCCGCATGCTCTTTAGCGCCGCCCTAGTGGCTCCTGGAGCTTTTTCAAAAATGTTTGACCTTTTTTTTTCCTTTTTTTCCTCTTTTTTATTTTTTCCTTTTCATATTCTTTTTTCTTCTTTTTTTTCTTTTTTTTCTTCCTTTTTCCTTTCCTTTTTAATCTCGACATTTTGACTTTTTTCTTCGACATTTCGACTTTTTTCTCGACATTTCGACTTTTTTTCTCAACATTTCGACTTTTTTCTCAACATTTTGACTTTTCTCACGAAATTATGGCTATTTCTTCGACATTTCGACTTTTTTCTCGACATTTCGACTTTTTTCTCAAAATTGTGACTTTTTTCTCAACATTTCGACTTTTTTCTCAATATTTTGACTTTTTTCTCGAAGTAAATAATGAAAAATAAAAAATCCTCCCCCAGCATGTGTTGCCTTCATTCTAAGGTTTATACAAGACTTTTCATTTTTCGCGGCTCCAGACATATTTGTTTTTTGTGTTTTTGGTCCAATATGGCTCTTTCAACATTGTGGGTTGCCGACCCCTGTACTATACCAATAAACTAAAATGGCGTGAATACTGTTATGCCTTCTGTACTTTGGTGCTTCAGGTCGTGTCGGAGGAAAGACGCGTCTCTGTTTGGCTGCCGGGGTCGTGAACGATGACCGACGGGTTCTTGCCCGGTGAAAAAGCCCGGTGTCCTTGTGGAGTGTGTACCCGCCGCCGCTTCTGCACATCCATGGGAGGAGGCCAGAGGTGTCTTCAGTATTCACATTCATTACTCAGGTAGAAGTATAGATACTAGAGTTTAAAAATACTCCTGTAGAAGTTGAAGTATCAACTCAAGTTTTTTACTCAAGTAAAAGTATAAAAGTACTGGTTTTAAAACTACTTAAAGTATAAAAGTAAAAGTAATGTAAGGGGGAAAAAAGCCATTAAGGACAAAAGCCATTGAAAATGAATGCATCTTAGTATAATGCAAATATATTAAAGAAGCATATATGTGTACTATTGAGCATTAACATGTGTTTCAGAGAGCAGCAGATATGATGACTAGTTGCCTATAAGTATTGTAATGGTGCAAAAAGTCAAACTTCAGAGGCATGTTATCATTTATCCTAACCTTTATTGGAATGTACATCCAAGTTTAGTTGCAGGAATCTGAGGGAAACGGATGTAAGAACAAAACTGGACAAGAACATCTGAAACAACCACAACCAAATTCACTCTATCCGGATGGAGCAATTTAACTGGATAGTTTTTTTTAAAGGCCAAAATGAAATAGAGTAACGAGGCTGTTTTTAAAATGTAAGGAGTAAAAAGTACAGATAATTGTGTGAAAATGTAAGGAGTAAAAGTAAAAAGTCGTCTGAAAAATAATTACTCCAGTGAAGTATAGATAACCAAAATTTCTACTTAAGTAAGGTAACGAAGTATTTGTACTTTGTTACTTGACACCTCTGGAGGAGGCTCAGGTTGTCCGGTCACCTGGCCGGGACGTCTCCTGGAGAGATGACAGGCGTTTTTACATCGGGTCCCGCTAACATCGCTGGATAGCGTGTTAAACCACATTGGTCATGTAAACGCAAGGCGTGTTATTTGTCGCCTCGGCCTGAAGGCGAGTTGAGGGGAGGGAAGACGAGTCGGCAGCATTATCTGGCAAACAGGTGTTGTTTTTTCTGGACGAGTGTTATTGGCCAGATTCGGCTTCTTGCAAAGTTCCAGTTTGTCATACGGCGGTTCATGGCGTCCGAGGCTCCGAGGCTCCGAGGCTGAGTAACTCACAGAACTCTAGATCCTGCTGCTGCCGTTACTCTCATCAGCTGTTTCCTTATTTGATAAAATAATAATAATAAATAAAAACTTGACTGGTGGGTTGTACTCAGATTACGTGATGTACAAACCCCTCCCACAGCCCGCCACTAAACTTGCTTTCGTCAACGAAAATTATGACTAAATATCGTCGTCAACGAATCTTTATCACCTGAGGAAAACGAGACGAGACGCAACGAAAATGCTGGTCATGTGACGATAACGATAATTAAATATATAATGCAAATATCGTAGAGGAATAAAAACGAGACTAAAATGTAGATAACAAAATAAAAAATGTGTTTTCATTTTCGTTGACCAAAACGAGACGAAATGTTCTAACAAAGATCCTTAATATCAATTTTTTATTTGTTTCCTCTGGTTTAGTCTTTAAACCAGTTTAGTATTTAGACCTTTGGATACACTTTCCTACATAGACGTGGAAAAGAAAACTGAATGTGTCGTCGCAAAAGGAAAAAATGGGGAGAAATGCGGAAAAATAAATATGTTAAACTCATATTAGAGTTTTCTGTATCTGGAATGAATGTATTCTTGAGTCTATAAGGTAACAATAATATAATTAAAGCTGCAAGCAGCGATGAACGGGCCCTCGCACTCATGGCCACCGCCCCCATAAGCATATCAGAAATGACACCACCCACGACTTCCTATGTCAAATCATTCAAAAGTTATAGCAGAAAAAAAGGGACAACCAATCAGAAGAAGGGGCGGGGCTAATTCAGGCCAATGAAAGTCAAGGACTCAATACAGAGTCAGATGACACCACCCACGACTCTTTATGTCAAACCATTCAAAAGTTATGGCAGAGAATAATATTCTAGGGGGCGCTGTTGAGCCGTTAGGCCACGCCCATTAATGCAAACCATGAAATATCAAATGTATCGCCAAGTCTGGCTTGCATGCAAAATTTGGTGACTATCAAATATGGACCAATCAGATGAAGGGTGGGTGCGCTTTTTGGCGTCTAGCGTCGCCACGGTAACACTTTTGAAAGAGAAAAGTAATGCGTGTTGTCGTAGGATGGAGACGCACATTTTGATGTATAACACACCTGGGTGCACGTTACGGTTCAGGCCGTACTAACTGCCGAAGGAATGGCATAAATTGCGCCAAAATTACACAATTAATTCAAAATGGCCGACTTCCTGTTTGGTTTCGGCCATGTCGCCAAGAGACTTTTCTTTAAGTTGCGACATGATACAGGTGTTTACCGATTTTCGTGCATGTACGTCAAACCATATTGTGGGGCTTGAGGCACAAAGTTTTCAAGGGGGCGCTGTTGAGCCATTTTGCCACGCCCATTAATCCAAACCATGAAATATCAAATTTATCGCCAGGCCTGGCTTGCGTGCAAAATTTGGTGACTTTTTGGGCACGTTTAGGGGGGAAAAAAGGCCTTCCTTTCGTCAGAAGAAAGAAAAAAAATTCCTACAGATACAATAGGGCCTTCGCACTGAAGGTGCGAAGGCCCTAATAATAAGAAAACCTTGTTTGAATTGTAAAATGAGTTTGGCTAAATACAATCTTTGACTAAAACTAGACTAAAATGGTCCTGGACAATTCTGACTAAAATAAAACTAAAATGCTCAGACTTTTAGTCGACTGAAACTTGACACGACTAAAAGGAGAATGTATGTATTTCTCTCCCAACGTTGGTCGTTTACTTGGGCTTCGTTGTTTGGCTCCGGTTGTTGAGCATCTCTCGTGGTGCTTTGATGTCGTACAAACGTTTAGACGAGGAAAACTTTGCAGGTCTCAACTTAAAGGCTGAAACACCAGAAAAAGAGACACTTGTTTCACTGAAATTGGATCCGAATGCGACAGACGGAGACGGATCTCTCCTCCTTTAGGCCTCTGCTGTGAATGATAATTAATGGAGCCGCTTTCCAGAGCTGCACTGGTGCATGCTGGGAAGGTGTTGAGGCTCCTCATCAATCACTGCTGGCAACAGCATTTGTCTGGTTAGCACCATCCCAGGTCCAATCTGGCCGGCTCGCTGCTGAGGAGGTCAAAGGGACGAGAGCCAAAGAAAAGTGACGAAGATGACAAATTAAAAGAAAATTAATTGAGAAAAATCTGCAGCCTGGGCTGCACAGGTCAGCAGTCTTCCTGAAGATCCCCGTTTAGGTCGAGGTTGGAAAACGGTTTATATACGATTAGAGCTGTTAAACTGCTGAAAGACATCATCTTTCTGCACCTTTGATAGGAATTCTGCCGGTTTAATCTCCGTAATTTGTCGATGAAAAATCAAACCAGCAAAACCTTCTGCAGGATTGGGAGACTTGTGGATTCAAAGCTAAATAAATAAATATATTCAGATAACTAGAACTAGAGCCAAAGGCTCTATCAACGATAAAGGTTTAAATAAACGACTTGACATCTGTGACAAACTAACTTTAAATGTATGGATTACCCATTTAGTCCTGCTAAAATAAGAGATCCACACTGTTGAGGTTAACCACATGGACATTCACTGGTTTTCTGGAGTAATTCACAGTAAAATGTGATCAGATCTTCATCTAAGGCGACAAACACATTGTGCTGTATGGGCGATATGGACTAAAAAATGTATCACGATAATTTCCGGCATTTATCCCGATAACGATAAAAATGACGATTAAAAAAAAATACCAATTCAACTCCACCTTTTTAACTATAAATCTATCTCGCTCTCAGATCCGCCATGTTTGTTACACAAAAATGTATCAACGGGAATTTATCCTTCTTTCTTTCTTTCTTTCTTTCTTTCTTTCTTTCTTTCTTTCTTTCTTTCTTTCTTTCTTTCTTTCTTTCTTTCTTTCTTTCTTTCTTTCTTTCTTTCTTTCTTTCTTTCTTTCTTTCTTTCTTTCTTTCTTTCTTTCTTTCCTTCTTTCTTTCTTTCTTTCTTTCTTTCTTTCAGGCTCATTTCCTTCCTTCCTTTCTTCCCTTCCTCTTTTCTCCCTTCCTTCTCTCCTTTCCTTTCTTTCTTCCTTCTTTTTTCCCTTCCTTCCTTCCTTCCTTCCTTCCTTCCTTCCTTCCTTCCTTCCTTCCTTCCTTCCTTCCTTCCTTCCTTCCTTCCTTCTTTTTTCCCTTCCTTCCTTCCTTCCTTCCTTCCTTCCTTCCTTCCTTCCTTCCTTCCTTCCTTCCTTCCTTCCTTCCTTTCTTCCTTCTTTTTTCCCTTCCTTCCTTCCTTCCTTCTTTTTTCCCTTCCTTCCTTCCTTTCTTCCTTCTTTTTTCCCTTCCTTCCTTCCTTCCTTCCTTCCTTCCTTCCTTCCTTCCTTCCTTTCTTCCTTCTTTTTTCCCTTCCTTCCTTCCTTCCTTCCTTCCTTCCTTCCTTCCTTCCTTCCTTCCTTCCTTCCTTCCTTTCTTCCTTCTTTTTTCCCTTCCTTTCTTCCTTCCTTCCTTGCTTCCTTCTTTTTTCCCTTCCTTCCTTCCTTCCTTCCTTCCTTCCTTCCTTCCTTCCTTCCTTCCTTCTTTTTTCCCTTCCTTCCTTCCTTCCTTCCTTCCTTCCTTCCTTCCTTCCTTCCTTCTTTTTTCCCTTCCTTCCTTCCTTCCTTCCTTCCTTCCTTCCTTCCTTCCTTCCTTCCTTCCTTCCTTCCTTCCTTCCTTCCTTCCTTCCTTCCTTCCTTTCTTTCTTCCTTCTTTTTTCCCTTCCTTCCTTCCTTCCTTCCTTCCTTCCTTCCTTCCTTTCTTCCTTCTTTTCTTCCTTCCTTCCTTCCTTCCTTCCTTCCTTCCTTCCTTCCTTCCTTCCTTCCTTCCTTCCTTCCTTCCTTCCTTCCTTCCTTCCTTCCTTCCTTCCTTCACGTACGTTGTGCGTGGATTTAACACAGAACCATAAATCAACTTTACACAAAACTTCATCGAGGGGAATTTATTGTTTTTACCACGAGATACAAATTCTTATCGTGAGGAATTCTTATGACGGTTTATCGTGAACGGTAAAATATCGCCCATTCCTAGTGCTGTATCATATATGTCTTTGTTGAACAAACCCACTAAACATTCACAGTTCTGGAGAAAAAGTAAATGAACCTTTGGTTTCAACAAAGCGACCTGGCGTCAGTAGTTTGGACACTTGCAGTTCACATAATGAAATGAGTTTGGAGGAAGTTGACCTGCATCTCAAAACGTTGAGAGGTCCATCAGTCACCAGTTGGACCAGCTCCAGAAACAGTTCTGTGGCTGCTCGTCCTGCAAGCGTCCAGATTACAAATACTCAACGCAGAATCCTCGGTGAGTATAACGGCTAAATCCTGAAGACTTCACTGGAACCCATCGCCTCTCTAGATGTAGCTTTGTGTTAAAGATCCACCATCCAACAGCCTGAAAACCCCACGATTTGATGTCAAGTGTGTTCTAGCGGTCTTGGCGGGTGCAGTCGGTTGGAGTGTGGCCTAAAGCCTAGTTTATGGTAGTCACCCCCCCTCATACCTCCGTGTATCACTTGTGTTCATTTTGCATGAAATAGTGTTGTTTTCAGCAGCCTGTTTCAATTTCAGTTTTAGTCTAGCTAGCTTTGGGTCAAGCTATCAATTTAGTTTTTATTAGTTTTAGTCACGTTCATTCTCCTTTTAGTCGTGTCAAGTTTCAGTCGACTAAAAGTCTGAGCATTTTAGTCTAGTTTTAGTCAGAATTGTCCAGGACCATTTTAGTCTAGTTTTAGTCAAAGATTGTATTCCGCCAAACCAATTTTACAATTCAAACAAGGTTATCTTATTATTATATTATTGTTGCCTAATAAACTCAAGAATACATTCATTCCAGATACTGAAGACTCTAATTTGACTTTACAACATATTTATTTTTCTGCATTTCTCCCCTTCTTTTTCTTTTTCAACGACACATTGGGTTTTCTTTTCCGTGTCTATGTAGGAAAGTGTATCCAAAGATGGATGATCTTCTTCTCCAGCCCCAGAGAAGATCCCCGCGTGGCCAGCCATCGGCGCCTTTCTCTATGTAACGTTAACGGCATCAGCCTCTAACTCTGCAGCTGCATCTTCTGGATCTGATTCCCCGCTGCAGCGACTGCGATTGAGGACGTGACGTCACCCAGCAGAACTAAACCAGAGAAACTACTGGAAACATGGACATTAAACCAGAGAAACTACTGAAAACATGGACATTAACGATCTTTGTTAGAACATTTCGTCTCGTTTTGGTCAACGAAAATGAAGACACATTTTAGAAGATATCTACATATTTGTCTCGTTTTTATTCCTCTACGATATTGCATTATATTTAATTATCGTTATTGTCACATGACCAGCATTTTCGTTGCATCTCGTTTTTCTCAGGTGATAAAGGTTTGTTGAGGACAATATTTAGTCATAATTTTCGTTGACGAAAACAACTTTAGCACAAAACTGACCGAGTTCGTTTTTCACTTTTTTGTGATGTTTGACAGTTTTATTCCTCGCCGTCTTGTCGTCTCGATACCGGCTCTGACCGTACTACCGAAGCCGTGTCCCAGAGCAGCTCTCGCGGTGCAGCTCAGCCAGATTTTAGTCTTTGAAACTCATCTGAAGTATGTGGCAACTGAGGTGAGATGACTGCCACCCAGTTATGTGTTAACCTGGATCGGGGCTCATCTCCTCCCATCGTGATTCATCCCGCACGTCTGAAAAACACCTCAGCACCTCCTCAGACGGCCCTTCGAAGTGTTTGTCCAGACGTCTTTATACCGTCTGTGTATAATGCTCCATCGGTGGCGGCAACACAGGACGCATCTCTTAATGTCTAAGTGGAAGATTTAAGATAAATGTTGAACGATGTTAAAATGTTTGCTTGAAGACGTTTCCATTTCAATGTGAAGTGACCAGGGGGCCTCATTTATAAAAGAGTGCGTAGGATTCATACTAAAAGTGTACGTGCGCTCAAAAGTCGAAAATGGCGTGCGCACAAAAAAATCCTGATTTATAAAACCGTGTGCACGCACATCTGCACGCAATGTTCTCTTTATAAATCACAGTCCACCTGGAAGGTTGCGCATGGGAATTCACCTCATACCCCGCCCTCTACACGCCCACTTTATACCATGAATGGTCAATGCAAAGTACTTGATGACTGTATTTGCTTCCTGCAGTCTGTTTCTGCTGTGCGTCAGGATGAATGAGACGTGTCGAGCAACCGTGCCACTAAATTTCACGGAGACTGAGATCGAGATGTGTTGGATGAGGTCGAGGCAGGAAAACCACATTATTTGGTGGTCACAGTAGTAAAAAGTGATTGCCTGCCAGAATCTGATTTCTGGCTGCGGGAGCGCGCACAGCAGCCCGTTGAGCGATAGCTCTGAAACATCAGATTTTCAGATTATGAAGCTCAAGAATGAGATCAAGTCATATTTAGGCAGAAACAACTTTTCATTAACTGTATTTGGCCTTCAATCAATTTTTTGGCAGGTAAAAAGACCCATTTTCAGGGGAGAAATCAGATTTTGGCAGGCAATCTCTTTTTGGCACGACACCGGCACGGCGTGCCGGTAGGATGATTTGACAGATGAAAATACCCCGTCAGATCACGCTTCCACATAGACATCAACATTTATCTATGTGGAAGCGTGATCTGACAGGGTATTTTCATCTGTCAAATCATCCTACCTGCATTTATCTATGTGGAAGCGTGATTTGACTTTTTTTTTTCTTCCGCCAAAGCGTCGTACACATAGATCTATGTGAAGCACATTCTGACTTCCTGCTGTTAAATCGTCTATTTGCATGAAAAAGCCTTTGAAAAAAAAGAAACTGCGATAAAAGAAACAGGGATTGTACGGTAGTATTTTCTGCTGAGGCAGAACACTGGCTTAGGTGTACATGGACCTATAAGTCTGATATGTGATGACATTAAAAGTATGACATGAATCTGGCTTCATTTCACCACCTCACCGCCTCCGTCGCCAGTTCCCCATATCTTCAAAATGTTCGTGCGCGAGGGTCAGGGTTGGCGTAAAGATACACACATTTTTCGGTTAGTTTTTTTTTTTTTAAATCCCAACCTTTGCTTAGAAGGTGGCGTGTGCATCTTTCAAGCCCTGTTTTGTGCGCACACAAGCTTTATAAATGAGGCCCCAGGTCGTTAAAAAGGTGACGTAATCCTGCATCATAGTGACAAAAGAAGAATGAAATGCCGTTTTGGGGGACTTCCGGTATGGCGCAGCAGGCAGCAGCAGCATAAGTCTCAGGCTCCCAGATGGTCGCACTTATACCCCTACAAAAATCAGTTATCTTTCTTAAAAAGTTGTTTTTATAGCATGAGAGGGGGAAAGACGAGAAGGACGAGAGGAAAGTCACAGCAAAAGTTGAGGGAAGACGACAATTCACAGAGCGAAAGTGAAGACACTAGAGACGCCGCTAGCATCCACACCGAGCACGAGGCCATGGAGGCTATTCAGGCCAACATCATTGCCGAGATACAAGCGGTTCGCTCGGACATGAAAAAAGAGTTTACTGACACAATGGCGCTGTTGAAGGGGGAATTGGCAGACTTCAGAGGAGAAATTAACCAGAAGTTGAGTGCTATCTGTGCTGATTTAAAAGAAGTCACAGACAGAACTGAAGAAGTGGAGCAGAGAGTGGCGGACGTGGAGGACTGGACCGCGGAATCCAGAGAAGTACTTTCCCGCACCCTGGAGCTTCAGGAGAGCATCCAAGCCCACCTGACAGACCTCGAGGCACGGTCACGCCGAAATAACATACGCATCCACGGTATTCCCGAGGAGGCCGAGGGGGACAACATACAGGAATTTATTGAAAAGTTCATTAAAACCCACCTGTCCCTTCCCGACCCCTCCCTCGGCATACAGCGCTGTCACCGGTCCCTCGGAGCGAAGCCGCCGCGGGGCTCCAACCCGAGGTCCATCATCATTTATTTCTTGGAGTATAAAACTAAAGAGCTCGTCCTCCGATCGGCTTGGAAAAAAAAGGAGATCCACCATGAAGGTAGACGAGTGTTCTTTGAACAGGATTTCCCGACCGAAATAGTTGTGAAAAGAAAGGCTTACTCCGCCTCCAAAAAGGCACTCAAAGAAAAAGGGATCCGTTTTCAGACACTCTATCCGGCGAAACTCAAGGTTTTCTACGAGAGCGGTCAAGTAACATACAACAGCTCACAGGAGGCAGCGGATGACCTGAAGAAAAAGGGCTTAATCTCGGATACCAGCGGAGCGGAGGCCCGGGCTCAGGCGAGGGGAAGATGCTGAATGAAAACAACCAACAACTATAAATGACTGCGCGACTGGTAAAAAAAAAAAAAAAAAAAACGGGTAAGAATATATCTTGATGCCAGCTCGGACTGCGCTGTGAAATATAAATACAAATTAAACGAACTTTCCTTTCTAAGTTTAAACTGTATATTGATATAGACCGCAGCTGGGAGCCTATGTTGTTTTTATTTTATGTGGACTGCTCTGATTTCATTAAGTCAGAGATGTCGGTTTGCACTGAGAGGGGCCCCTTCACGGTTAAGGGCTTCCCCTCCCAAACTAGAAGTTGAGTTCATACTTCAGAGATGGAAGTCATTATTTTTTGATGTTTATATGTTTAGTTTCATTTTGATTTGCAGACAGAAGTTACAGTGTTCAGGTCATCCAGGGATGTTTAAATGTTCAGGTGAATCTTTTTCTCCTTTGTACTGTTTTAAATGCCCCATCAACATTATAACATAATTACACTGAATGTGAATGGGTTAAACAATCCTATAAAAAGAAGTAAAGCGATTGCCAAAGTAAAAAGGGAAAAACAAGACATAATTTTCTGGCAAGAGACACACCTCTCCAATGTTGAACATGAGAAGTTGCAAAAGATGGGATTTAAAAATTCATATTACTCTTCATTTGAAAAAGGAAGTGCAAGGGGAGTGGCGATATTAATTTCAAACAAAGTAAACTTCCAGTTCTCTTCACAGATCAATGATAAAGAGGGATGTTACTTACTGGTGAAAGGTTTAATTGATCACAAAGAAGTTACATTATTGAACGTCTACAGACCACCAGGAAATGATAAACAGCTGATCAAAAAGGTCTTTAACTTAATAAACACGGAAGTATCAGGCGTGTTGGTGTGTGGGGGAGACTGGAATATTCAACTTAATCCCTCCATTGACTCCTCAAACAAAACAAAAAAATTGAGATCCGAAGCAATACATATTCAAAAATTACTTAAAGAATTGGGCATGATAGACGTATGGAGAGAGTTACACCCGCTTAATAGACATTTTACTTTTTTCTCCCATCCGCATTCTGTATATTCAAGAATCGACTATTTTTTTATGTTTAATTCAGATCGACACAGGATTACTAAATGTAATATTGGGGTAAGGGATATTTCTGACCACGCAGGGGTATATTTAACACTGCACCTTGATAGTAAGCGCAAGGATACACTGTGGAGACTTAATACTTATCTTTTGAATGACCATCATTGCCAGAAATATGTAAAGGGAGATTATTTGACTCATAATGACAATGGCGCAGTGTCTCCCAGCACACTGTGGGACGCTGCAAAAGCTGTCATTAGAGGTAAACTTATCATGTGGTCAGCTCAGAAGAAAAAGGAGAAAGAGAAACAAATTAAGGATCTGACTGAAAGGTTAAAGTTTCTGGAGAGTAAACATGTGGAATACAAGGATACTGAAGTTTTAAATCAGATTCAGGATACCAAACGATCTTTAAACAACCTGTATGAAAATCAGATAGAGAAGAGAGCCAAACTAATTAAACAAAATTTCTTTGAGAACGGTGCAAAATCAAAAAAATTACTTGCTTGGAGAATCCGTAAACAACAGGCCGAGAGGTCTGTACATAAATTAAAAGATCCTCAGACCAATAAGATGTGTCATGACCTGGAAGACATACAAACCTGTTTTGAAAAATATTACGCAAAATTATACGCTCAACCTCAGGCAGCTGAGTCAGCAGCCGTATCAACTTTTTTAGTGTCTTTGGACTTGCCATCTGTAGGAACAGAGCAGAATAAAATAATAACCCAGGAGATAACAGAAGAAGAAATAAACAATGCTATATCACGATTAAAAACGAATAAAATGCCAGGTACAGACGGCTACCCATCAGAGTGGTATAAAACCTTTAGAGAGATTATAATACCAGTTCTTAAGCAATGTTTTAATTATGTTCTTCAGGGTGGGGAGACTCCACCGTCCTGGAGACAAGCAGTCATTTCAGTAATCCCCAAAGCGGGTAAGGATAAAACAGAGCGCAGTTCTTATAGACCCATATCCGTTTTAAACATAGACTATAGATTATTTGCATCAATACTTGCAAAGCGAATGGAAAATATAATCCCAGATTTGATCGATACAGACCAAACTGGTTTTGTAAAAAACAGGCAGACACAGGACAATGTGAGACGGGCCCTCCATCTCATCGATCAGATGACAAACAATAACATGGAATCGATAGCTATAAGCCTTGATGCTCAGCAAGCTTTTGATTCGGTTCGATGGGAATATTTGTATTCAGTTCTTAGACGGTTTGGTTTTAACAACCAGGTAGTTGGATGTCTGAAATCTCTATACTACTCTCCTACAGCTAGAATTAAAATAAATGGGAATTTAACTAAATCAATCTCTCTTGAGAGGGGGTGTCGACAGGGATGCCCCCTCAGCCCCACACTTTTTGCGCTCTTTATTGAGCCACTAGCACAGGCAATCAGGGAAGACAGTGAAATAACAGGTATATTGATTGGAGATACACAACACAAAGCCTGTCTGTACGCGGACGACATTCTTGTGACGCTTAGCAACCCTAATGTTAGCTTACCCAAATTACTGTGTCTGCTTAAAGTATTCGGTTCATATTCCGGTTACAAATTAAACTTACAGAAAACCCAAACTCTTACCTTTAATTATGAACCACGGGACAATGTTTATAGATTGTGTAACTTTAAATGGAAAGGTGACAAAATCAAATACTTAGGAATACAAATACCAAGAGAGCTATCCGCCACCTATGAATATAATTATACTCCCATAACAGCTGATATTAAAGCTGATTTAAACCGTTGGTCTTTGTTACCAATGAATATGTATAATCGAATAGATGCTATAAAAATGAATATATTACCCAGACTGCTTTACCTTTTCCAATCACTGCCTGTTGATGTCCCTCCCAAACAATTCAGTGAATGGAATAGACTGATTTCAACATTTATTTGGGGAAAGCAAAGGCCCAGGATTCGTTTTCAGACATTACAACTGCCCAAGGACAGAGGAGGAAGGGCTTTACCCTGCTTAGAAGACTACTATAAAGCAGCACAATTACGTTTCTTGGTTTGCTGGTGTGATCCTACATATGATGCAAAATGGAAAGACATTGAACAAAATCAAATAAATATACCTCTCCAATCTATATTGGGGGACAAATCCCTTCTGAAGAAACATCTGGACAAAGGAACTAAATGGATTGCAGTCCCCTTAAACATTTGGTATAAGGAATTTAAAGACCTAAATTTTGAAAGAAATGCACGAAAATTACGCTGGGTGGCACATGACACGGAATTTACACCAGCTAAATTTGATAACAGATTTAAACTTTGGACAAATGCAGGTATGACTTCATACTGTACGATATCCTCCAATAGAGATTTAGATACCTTCGAACAACTCTCAAAAAAGTATGATTTCGAGAAATGTGATTTCTTCAGGTATCTTCAAATGAGACATCATTTCGAAACAAATATTAAAACTATTGGAGAGAAAGGAACGGATTTGATTAAGATATTTACTGATGCATACAAAGGTAATTCTAATAGGAAATTGGTCTCAAAGATTTATTCATCTCTACAACTGGAAAGGGGTCTTTCCACTTTGTATGTAAAATTAAGGTGGGAGAAGGACGCTAACATAGCTTTGACTGAAGATGACTGGTCAAATATATGTAGGACAATGTGTACAACATCAAGCTCTGACTTATGGAGGGAATACACCTGGAAAAACATTTTAAGGTTTTTTATAACCCCAAGTATTAAAAAAGCGCAAAGTAACAACCCTGAACAAGGTCAGTGCTGGAGAATGTGCGGTAACATGTCAGCTGGTCATTTTCACATTTTTTGGGAATGTCCAAACATATCTTCCTATTGGATAGACATAGTGAAAGAGATCAGATTTATAATCAGCTCAGAACTTATCTTCAATTTTAGTGCTATATATTTAGGAAATGTACCGACTGGACTGAATAAACAGGACAGATACCTCTTACAAATACTGTTAGTAGCTAGTAAAAAAGCAATAACCAGGAAATGGCTGAGTAAAGAATCTCCTACAATCCTTGAATGGATTGAAATAGTTAATGACATCTACAATATGGAACGATTGACTTTTTCTTTGAGACATGCTACCAAGAAAGGTGAAAAATACTGGGAAAAATGGAAGTCCTATTTGAACCTAAAATGATTTTCTGTATATGTGAAGAAATATGTCATTGTTTTTGTATTTCCCCTCTGCACAAAAAGAATGGACTTTTGAGTTATGTAAGAATGGGAGACATCTTCCATCTTCCTACGGAACGCTTAGGATCTACAAGAAAAGAGTAAAGGATCTAAAATCCTCTAGCACCCCAACCTGCACACATGGACACTAAGGACCCAGTACATTTTGATAAAAATGTAACCCGGACCCATTCAATCTTGTTTTAACAACATGCATTTCTATACACCTGTGATGACCCTGTCTGTCTTATGTTTTGTTTTTGTTGAAAAACTAAATAAAAATAAAATATAAAAAAAAGAAATGCCGTTTTGGAGGATTGCTGATTACTTCTGGACCTGAAGCCCCCCCCCCCCCTGCTGAAATAAGCCCAGAGCAGTGCCATTTTCGCTCTGAATATTCAGTAAACACAACAAGAAATGAAGCAACTGAGGAGGCAAAGGCCGTTATGTTGAGAGCCCTCAGGAAGAGGAAGGTTGCTATCTGGTTAATGTTGTGCTGATGGGCAACGGGATGAGAGCACGGAAAGAGGACACCAACCCGAGAGCAGCATATATGCTATTACCTTTCTCCCTGTACCCAGGGGGCCAAGCAGAAAAACAGACATGGAGCGTTGTAAAAGGTTTGACACCAGAAATGATATCTAGGACCTTCAAGGATCACAACCTGGGTGGACAACCCGGTCAACTAGCTGCTGGAAAGCTACAGGGGGCCAAAAACCCTCTTTTTGGGACATTTTCCAGGCGAAATCATGTATCTGCAAATATTTAGGTACTACAATGGCATTAATAGTCATAGAACTATAAAATTTGGCAGAGAGTATGTTGACACATAGGGGAAGACAGGAAAATAATATTCTGGGCCTTGCTGCAACTCTATTTTAAGATATCACTCTCAACATCCCAAAAAAGACCAAAAAAAAGTACTGCTCGCCTAACAAATTCTCATCAAAATCAATATTTCTCAGTACTTTATGGAGAATATCTATGCCTACCATGTATATAGAAAACTTCCTTAATTCATAAGCTTTCATTTGAGTCCAAGATGGCCTTTCTATCTCGAAGGCTGCACTAGCTGTGGCCAAATGTCTGCTCTATATCCCAAATCGAGAATTGTACTGAAACTGAATTTCCAGTCAGTGTTCCACGAGATGAGGTCAAGTGCTATTTCTTCTTCTATCATTTGAATAACATCCTATATTGATACTTAGATATTGATGATAATAAGAAACAAAATTCCTGTCAGCAAAACATTTATTTTCATTTGGATTTTCATAAATTGAATACAAAATAGCCATTTTCGTGGCCAGAACTATATTGTGATTTAAAAAAAAGAAAAGAAAAAAAAGTAACCTGACATAATACATGTCCAAATTACAGCAGGTATAACAGGTTTTAGTATTAGTGTCTAGTTTTCTGATTCACTGCTGCTGCCACTGAACTCCAATGTGACTGTGTTTAATCTGTTGCATCTGGTTGTCAGTCCCTGGCAACGGCACCCTATGTAACATGGAACTCCCTTCTTTGCACAGGAACAGTTCTTCTGGCAACCTTTGACACATCCACATGAGATTGTCTTGTTCATTGACACAGGCCAGGCTGGCTTTGTAGAAGAGATGGGAACTGCTTTTCCATTATCCATGGACCATCCAAATTCTGTGCACAAGGGAATTTTTGGCTTGGATATGTGTGCACTCTTGTCAATGAGTGTTGCTAGAGCAGCCCTTTTCAGGTGCAGGAGAAATGCTCCTTCTGTTGGGGGTAGTAGCTTTAAGAGTGTTGATCTGTTGTTCAGGAACTTGTATGCTCTCAGTTTTCCCAGATCTGAATCCTCAAAATGATCGGCTGTGGCTGTATACACAGCTATGGTGAGGTCCCGTGCCTGATTAAGGACGTCATCTGTTATGGCATCGGTTGGGTTCTCACCAAATTCTTCCAGTGCCGGTATGTCCAGAATCATGCTTCTCTTAAACCACGCCTTCTTTCCACTGAAATATGGGTAGATAGTTGTATCTCTGCCACTCAGACTGTGGACAAAGGGCATTGCACAACACTGTGAAGGTCCCAGTGGCACAACCATTTTATTGATAGGCAAGTATGCATTTTGGGCTGTTTTCACCCACAGCTCTGCTAGATCACTAAGATGCGTTGCACCATAGTACAGGCACATGACAATGATGTCAGTGTCATTTGCATGTATGACAACTCTGTCAACTCCTTCATTCTGGACACTGTAGAGGGTGTGGAGTATGATCCTGGTGTCAGCCTCCTGCTGTGTAGACTCCAGAGCAGGAACATGCATAACAGACCCTCCTGTCAGCACTACACTCTTGGTCTCTTCTTTGAAACCATCACCCAGGTAGAGATGAGTTGGGCCAAGAACAGGTTCCAGTTGCTCATTCTCAGACCATTTGTCACAGAGGAAGCTCAGAAGATTTGCTTTGAGACTGCAAAAAACTCCTTTGGGTCTGGAGCTGTGAACTGCTCACTGACTTCATACACTTTGGCTGGTTTTGATCGGGCATATCTCTTTTCTTGCTCAGCTAATTTAAGGCTGGGTCCACTGTACCTGTCACAACAGAAGTGTATGATCTGAGTGCCAGCAGGCACATCATTCACCAGCAAGTTTTTGTATCGCTCAGCAATAGTTCCAAATAGTTCACCTTTTTGAAAAGACCAGTGTCTTATGGCACACATAGCATCAACTACTACTGCTGTCTTTTTGCCATCTTGACGCAGATTAGGGATGCTGTTCACTTTGGTCTCCTCTTTCAAATGCTGCCTTACCTCACTGCAGCAGGCCACTATAAATATGGACAGCAATCTTTGCCTTTGTATTTGGCTGAGATGAAGAAACTACCTGAAACAGCTCCAGAGGTACATGATGTCATAATGGGGTCTCCCCTGACATGCTTCTGGAGCAGACATATAATGCAGATGCCAAGGAGGCAAGCGGTTTAGAATGCATTACACAATCAACTGCTGCCCAGATGAAATGTCTTTACACAAAACCACTCACTGCAGCTATCTCTGCAGAGCTCAAGTCTATGTTGCACCTCCATTCCTCCAGCCCACACCATGAATCTGGTTGGAGTCGTGTCACCAGGGATGCTGAGATGGTAGTCAAGGTCATGGCAGCAGAAGAGACCAACCCATTCACAACAGCCACACCATGCCTGATCAACATATCAACTGGACAATGTGCAGATTCCACAGTCAAGGACAACCCGACAAATGTGAAATCACTTGGTTTGAGGGCTCTGTCAGAAGAAGACAAGTATTGTGAAGCTTAACACCTTCCACACACAAAACACAAAATCCAAGAAGTCTGGGGGTAAAACATTTGCATCTGGCAAGAGCAATGAAGTTATTGCCCTTCTGCGCATGACACAGATCATTGCCAGTGGCGGAGAGCTTAACATTGTGGACTTCATCGGCAACCACGAGTGCAGTGACTCTCCCCCATCCCTCTTCCAGGAGGATGGCAGTATGAGAACTGGTACCAAGGCAAGCCTAGTAAAGATTCTGAAAGAGGAGACCAAAGTGAACAGCATCCCTAATCTGCTTCAAGATGGCAAAACGACAGCAGTAGTAGTTGATGCTATGTGTGCCATAAGACACTGGTCTTTTCAAAAAGGGGAAGTATTTGGAACTATTGCTGAGCGATACAAAAACTTGCTGGTGAATGATGTGCCTGCTGGCACTCAGATCATACACTTCTGTTGTGACAGGTACAGTGGACCCAGCCTTAAATTAGCTGAGCAAGAAAAGAGATATGCCCGATCAAAACCAGCCAAAGTGTATGAAGTCAGTGAGCAGTTCACAGCTCCAGACCCAAAGGAGTTTTTTGCAGTCTCAAAGCAAATCTTCTGAGCTTCCTCTGTGACAAATGGTCTGAGAATGAGCAACTGGAACCTGTTCTTGGCCCAACTCATCTCTACCTGGGTGATGGTTTCAAAGAAGAGACCAAGAGTGTAGTGCTGACAGGAGGGTCTGTTATGCATGTTCCTGCTCTGGAGTCTACACAGCAGGAGGCTGACACCAGGATCATACTCCACACCCTCTACAGTGTCCAGAATGAAGGAGTTGACAGAGTTGTCATACATGCAAATGACACTGACATCATTGTCATGTGCCTGTACTATGGTGCAACGCATCTTAGTGATCTAGCAGAGCTGTGGGTGAAAACAGCCCAAAATGCATACTTGCCTATCAATAAAATGGTTGTGCCACTGGGACCTTCACAGTGTTGTGCAATGCTCTTTGTCCACAGTCTGAGTGGCAGAGATACAACTATCTACCCATATTTCAGTGGAAAGAAGGCGTGGTTTAAGAGAAGCATGATTCTGGACATACCGGCACTGGAAGAATTTGGTGAGAACCCAACCGATGCCATAACAGATGACGTCCTTAATCAGGCACGGGACCTCACCATAGCTGTGTATACAGCCACAGCCGATCATTTTGAGGATTCAGATCTGGGAAAACTGAGAGCATACAAGTTCCTGAACAACAGATCAACACTCTTAAAGCTACTACCCCCAACAGAAGAAGCATTTCTCCTGCACCTGAAAAGGGCTGCTCTAGCAACACTCATTGACAAGAGTGCACACATATCCAAGCCAAAAATTCCCTTGTGCACAGAATTTGGATGGTCCATGGATAATGGAAAAGCAGTTCCCATCTCTTCTACAAAGCCAGCCTGGCCTGTGTCAATGAACAAGACAATCTCATGTGGATGTGTCAAAGGTTGCCAGAAGAACTGTTCCTGTGCAAAGAAGGGAGTTCCATGTTACATAGGGTGCCGTTGCCAGGGACTGACAACCAGATGCAACAGATTAAACACAGTCACATTGGAGTTCAGTGGCAGCAGCAGTGAATCAGAAAACTAGACACTAATACTAAAACCTGTTATACCTGCTGTAATTTGGACATGTATTATGTCAGGTTACTTTTTTTTCTTTTCTTTTTTTTAAATCACAATATAGTTCTGGCCACGAAAATGGCTATTTTGTATTCAATTTATGAAAATCCAAATGAAAATAAATGTTTTGCTGACAGGAATTTTGTTTCTTATTATCATCAATATCTAAGTATCAATATAGGATGTTATTCAAATGATAGAAGAAGAAATAGCACTTGACCTCATCTCGTGGAACACTGACTGGAAATTCAGTTTCAGTACAATTCTCGATTTGGGATATAGAGCAGACATTTGGCCACAGCTAGTGCAGCCTTCGAGATAGAAAGGCCATCTTGGACTCAAATGAAAGCTTATGAATTAAGGAAGTTTTCTATATACATGGTAGGCATAGATATTCTCCATAAAGTACTGAGAAATATTGATTTTGATGAGAATTTGTTAGGCGAGCAGTACTTTTTTTTGTCTTTTTTGGGATGTTGAGAGTGATATCTTAAAATAGAGTTGCAGCAAGGCCCAGAATATTATTTTTCTGTCTTCCCCTATGTGTCAACATACTCTCTGCCAAATTTTATAGTTCTATGACTATTAATGCCATTGTAGTACCTAAATATTTGCAGATACATGATTTCGCCTGGAAAATGTCCCAAAAAGAGGGTTTTTGGCCCCCTGTAGCTTTCCAGCAGCTAGTTGACCGGGTTGTCCACCCAGGTTGTGATCCTTGAAGGTCCTAGATATCATTTCTGGTGTCAAACCTTTTACAACGCTCCATGTCTGTTTTCCCAAAAAATGGGGTTTTGCCCCCTGGGTACTGGGCACATTTTCTCTCCTTTGATCTGAATTTCTGCTCCCATCATCCGCCACAGAGATTTAATCCGAGTAAAGAGGTCGACTGAGACGGAGAGAAGTGAGGAGGACACGCCGGGCTTCGTGTGGTTTTAATCCTCAATCCTGTTTGTAGTCCCTGCTTTCTGATCACAGAGGGTCCGAAGGAAAGATCGGAAAAAAAAAACGGATGATTTTCATCATTGTAATTTTTTATTCAACCGAAATGAAGCCGAAAAGAGGAAAATATGTCACTTCCTGCATGACATCATCACACATCACTCCTGGGCAGCTCTCTTGAGGTCCCACAACAGTCCAGGTCAGGTCTGGACTCTGACCAGGTTGTTCCAGAACTCTATTCACTTAGTTTTTTATTATTTTCCCATTATTCTGACGCAGATTAGCTGCTGTGTTTGGGGTCGCTCTCTCGTTGCATGACTACTTCAGATTCTGACCTGGGGGGGACTTGCTGACATCATCTTTCTCCCTGCAGAAGGCTGAACTTGAAATGGTTTGGACCAGTGGCGGCTGGTGCTAAAAAAGTTTTGGGGGGCGCAATTGACGTTGGCATACATGGGGGTGTAACGGTACACAGAAGTCACCGTTAGGTACAAGCTTGGTACAACGGGGGAAAAAAGAAAGGTAGAAAATAATATTTTGGTCCTTTTAATTTTGAAAAATGTAACCATCCAACAATGGCTTATTGGTCATAAGTTTTAGTGAAGCAGTTCAGTTATAATGCAGTGGAAAACGAAAACTGAATACATAAAGTAGGTGTTTACGTATCATTTCAACAAGTCCACTGTTATTTTGTTTTGTTCTTCCTGGTTTGGGTTCAGTTTATTTCTACACATTACAGAGAAGAAAAACATTAACATTTCATTTTTTTTACATTATTTGAAAAGATAACGTCCCTTTCTTTCAGATATTTGATCATCAAATATTATTCACGTCACCCACAGACTGAAATAACACCTTCTTTTAATAATTATTTGCATCTTACAAGTTTTCTATTTTCTTTTTTCTTTTTCTTCTCTTGATGTGATGGGGCGGCGCCGTAGCGTCCTCTTCCGACCAGCCGCCACTGGTTTGGACATTTTTTTGTAATCCTCTCCTGATTTATGTGAAGCAACAGCAGTTTCTCTACGTCCATTGCTTATGTCTGCTCCTTATGGCATTGTGTTAACACACACCTGATCTCTCCAGACCAGCAAACTGCAAAAACAGTTCATGATGAGTTTGTCATGATCATCGACGCCTGCTACAACAGCAGTGAGGGGGTACTTGGTATTGCCCACACGACCGATGCTTTTGTTAAATAAATAATATCTTGTTGACGAAGGTAATATTTTTCACCTGAAGTTTGATTTGAGCAGACATTGCATTAAAACAAAAGCGCCCATTTGGAGTACTTAAATGATTGGATGTTTAAGTACTGACTTTAATACGGTGGCCGAGACCCGCCATTGCTGAAAATTTAAGAAACGCTGCAAATAAAAACAAACGCAGCTGCAAATAAAAGAAACACTGCAAATAAAATAAACGCTGCAAATAAAAACAAACGCTGCTGCAAATAAAAGAAACGCTGCAAATAAAAACAAACGCTGCTGCAAATAAAAGAAACGCTGCAAATAAAAACAAACGCTGCTGCAAATAAAAGAAACCCTGAAAATAAAAACAAACGCCGCTGCAAATAAAAGAAACGCTGCAAATAAAAACAAATGCTGCTGCAAATAAAAGAAACGCTGCAAATAAAAACAAACGCTGCTGCAAATAAAAGAAACCCTGCAAATAAAAACAAACGCCACTGCAAATAAAAAACGCTGCAAATAAAAAAAAAAACCACGCAAATAAAAAAGCCACAATGGAAGTGAATTACCGGGGACTATTTTTGCTGATGCACCGGTGTTTTTTACGTGAGAGGAGAAGAAGAAGACGATGAAGACATAAGAGAAAAGGAAGAAATAAGAAGAGCGAGGAATAAGAACAACGAACGAGAAAATAAGTGAAAAGGTTAGTGTTCAACGTCGCTACAAGTTATTTTTAATGTGCAACACCGGTGCATCTGCAAAAATAGTCCCCGGTATTTTGTTTGCAGCTGCGTTTCTTTTTGTTTGCAGCGTTTATTTTATTTGCTAAGCGTTTATTTTTTTGCAGCGGCGTTTGTTTCTCATTGCAGCGTTACTTTTATTTTCAGCAATGGCGTTTGTTTCTGTTTGCAGCGTTACTTTTATTTTCAATAATGGCGGGTCTCGGCCACCGTACTTTAAAACTCCTTTTTGCATTCAATGAAATGAAAACTGTGAAACATAAGCATCAGCTCGTCTGTAGGTCATACTGTACTCCTGCACCCCCCCGAGCTTCATCTTAAGTCTCGACTTTGATCTTTTTGTCCGAGCACATCACACATTTGCAGAGTCGACCGCTCCCAGAGCGCCGTCTCCCACTTGTCGTCCTCCCTCCGTCACGTTTCACCTCGCAGCAGCGCTGATCACCTCTCCGCTCCCTCAAAGTCTCACCTCCTCTCTCTCACTTCCCTCCGAGCGCTGAATGGAGCTGACAGCGTCGCCTCCTCCGTGTCTCTCCCGCTCCTCACCTCCTGGTCCCGCTCCATCCATCACTCTCCTCCTCCGCTCTGGTCTGAAAGCGCTGACGACCTTCTGGCGGTGAGTCATCTCCAGGCCGGCCGGCTCCTCTGGTTGTGTTTACCGCGCTCCCCTGTCACTCCTCATCCCGCCGCGCTGCTTTAACCTCATACTGTCACCTGCTCGCCCTTCTCCATCCGTCTCCTCGTCCTCCTCCTGGGCAGCCGGGACCTTTGGACCGAGACCCCCCCCCTCCTCCTCCACGCTGAGAGGCTCTTCATTATTCTTTAACAGGCCTTGTGACCTGTGAAGCATCGGAAGACTTCATCGCCCTCTGCCCTCCGTCCTCTCAATAAAAACCCTGATGGATGAGCCAACCCGCCGCTCAACGGCTGTCACAGAGACACTTGAACTCCAACCCCAAATCAAAGGATACAGAAGCTGCAAATGTAGAGAAATACAGTAGATTCTTACGTTTTCTCAAAGCAGCTTAGTTTTATTTGTTGAAACTACATTTTTTTTTAATGTGCCGCACGCCCAAAATCCGATTTTCGATTACGATTACGATTATTTTGTGAATTGACAAAAGGCAAAGAAATGATTTCAAATATGCAGTTTTTTTATTGAACATTTGCCCCATTGGGCTTTAAGTGCAAACTTTGCTCTTATTAAACCAAAAATGAATGAATAAAGTGCAAAACTCTGTAAAATAAGTTGAAAAAAAGTTTATTTTTTAAAACTTTTACTTAATAAACTTTTTTTAATAAAATATAAAGTTTTATCTCTGAAAATGAAAATCAGCAAATCAGCACTTGCAAACATACAGTAAGTTATATTTCCAATTAAATAAAACAAGACATTTTCTAATTAAACTAAACTGGGTCTTTGCATGCTAAATAATAATGCAACCCATGAAGGAGGTAGAGGTGTGTAATGTCAGTCATTACATTTGCAAGTTTTTTGCAAGGAACACGAGCCGGTCTACGGCATCTGGCTTGAGGGATGCCCGGTGGCATGTTACAACGCCCCCTCCTACACTAAAGAGCCTCTCCCATGGGGCACTTGTCGCAGGTATTGAGAGGTATTTCCATCAATCATTAATATGGTATCAATCATTAATATGTGTGCAGACAAGGTAAAAAAAAAATAAATTAAAAAAATAAATTAAAAAAAAATCGATTTTACGATTTTCACGTTTTAACATCGTTCTAATTACATAATCGCGATTACGATTTAAAATCGATTAATCGAACAGCCCTACCGAGCAGTGGTCTCCGTCGTTTACTGTTGAAGGATTGTAGATGTGTGGGCTGACGTGTCTCCTGGGTTGGACTGTTGTTCGGGCTTTTGCAAAAGCCGGCATCATTCCGAGGGGCCGCACGGCAGGAAAATGACTCGGCTGCAGCGCGGCCAGAGAGCTGTGGGCTCGTGCCCGTCGCAGCCGCAGCAGTTCTCCCGGTCTCAGGCTCGGATGAATGCAGAAACGGAGGATGAAGATTTCGATGGGTTTGATTAATGTAATAACATTAAGTTTTTGCTCCTGCTCTATTTTTATTTTATTTTTTTTCCGCTCTATTTGTGTGTGTAGACGGCGCCTTTTCGGTCGGTGCGCCGTATGTGTGTTTTAAATCCAAAAATGACACAAAAAACTGAGGGTGCGCCTTTCCACACGGCGCGCTGAATGGTCGCCAAAATACGGTAGGCCTGTGTTGAAAAATATTGATTTTCCGATTCTAAATCGATTCTCATATTAATTCCTAAAAATTGATTTGTATGTCTAAAGATCGATTTTTTTTTTTTCATCATTACATTACATCTTTTGGTATTTTTTTGTTTATGCCCAAAAAAGGAATGTTTTGTTGGACAAGAGAATAACTGGTGCCCTTTCTCTATGGAACTTTGTTTTTAATGGACGTTAACTAGAGCTCTGCGTTCACGGCATCAGCCTCTAACTCTGCATCTGCATCTTCTGGATCTGATTCCCCGCTGCAGCGACTGGGATTGAGGACTAACGTCACCCAGCAGAACTAAACCAGAGAAACTACTGAAAACATGGACATTAAACCAGAGAAACTACTGAAAACATGGACATTAAACCAGAGAAACTACTGAAAACATGGACATTAAACCACAGGAAACTACTGAAAACATGGACATTAAACCACAGGAAACTACTGAAAACATGGACATTAAACCAGAGAAACTACTGAAAACATGGACATTAAACCACAGGAAACTACTGAAAACATGGACATTAAACCACAGGAAACTACTGAAAACATGGACATTAAACCAGAGAAACTACTGAAAACATGGACATTAAACCAGAGAAACTACTGAAAACATGGACATTAAGGATCTTTGGTAGAACATCTCTTCTCGTTTTGGTCAATGAAAATGAAGACACATTTAAGCAGTTTTATTTTGTAATGTACATTTTAGTCTGGTTTTTATTCGTCTACAATATTGCATTATATATTTAATTATCGTTATCTTTAGGTTTGGGTCGAGGTGTCGGCTCATTCCATCATTCATAACATTCACAGTCGAGGGAAACGTTCACTCCGTTCCTCTGTGCATTGTCTGTAAACATTTAGAAATCATTTCTTGAAGTGGTCGTGATCGTACTTCCGTACCAGCTGGAATCTTAAATAACATGTGTGGCTGAGAGGCAACAATGGATGTAAAGTAACAATGAAATGAAAAGGTTCATGCCGTCTGTCTTGTGTACTTTTATCACCAAACTCGTGTTTTCGGATTTAAGGTTTTATATTAAAGATTAAATATGCACATGGAGCTTCAGAATCCCCTAAATCCTTAACTCCTCAGACCTTCAAACCATCAAATCTGCTGTCAGTCCCGGAGAAGCAGTCGGAGAAGCAGGAAAGCTCACGTTGTGTCCGACTCCTCAGCTGGTGCTCAACGTGCCAGAGGGAAGAGACGGCACTGCAGCTGGGAGCTGAAATATGTGCAAGTGTGATGTATTTGACAGCGGAGGCCCTTTAATCTATTTAAGATGCTCATAAATGTTTAATATACCAAGGGGGAGATGTTATTTAAAAATACTGAATCAGCTCTGTTTACAGAAACTAACATCTGCATCTGTAGTGAGAAAGAAAAATGCCCACAGTCGTACAGAGATGGTGCAGAGTAAAGTTGCTTTTATCAGGTCCTGGTTCGGAGTTCACACTCAGAAACGGGTCGTTATGCCGATCTGATCCTCCACGTCTGAATACTCGCCCTCCTCCTTCCCCTCCTCCTCCGCCGATATTGATCCATCAGAGTTCCTCTCAAGGTCCTCAGCCACTGCCAAATGCTCAGCAGCCGGCGCTGCGTCACCGACACCGGAGCCTTCCCCCTCAGAACAAATGTCAGGTGACACCAGGGGCGTCAATCGGGTATGAAGGTACGGCAGCCGCCACACTTTGGCTTCAACGGAAGATGTAAATGTTTGTTTTTTAAATACATTTATGGAATTACTCTGTGTCTTATCATGCCATACATGTCATATTGTGTGGAGGTTTGGGGGAATACGTATAGAACTTATATAGACCCTATAGTTAAACTCCAGAAAAGAGCTGTAAGAATAATAAATAAAGTTTCTTATCGTGACACTACTAATAAATTATTTGTAGAGTCATGCATATTAAAATTCATAGATATTGTATATTTAAAAACATTAGAAATTTTGTTTCGAGTTAAGAATAATAGCCTTCCTGCTTGTTTACAGCATTTCTTTAAATTAAGAGAAACAAATTATAATTTAAGAAGGCTGTGGGTCTTTGAAAGATGTCGTGTGAGGACTAATGTTAAATATAGATGTGTTTCATTTTTGGGAGTCAAATTATGGAATCAACTTAGTGAGGAAGTGAAACTGTGTAAATCTCTGTTGAATTTAAAAAAAATATTGAAAAGTAAAATAATTAAGGATTACAATTCTAAATGATTGGAGTATAATTTGGTTAAGCAGAACAATTTAAAGGGAAATTTCTCTTTTTGTTTCTTTTCATATTGCAGATAATCTGGGTTTTCTGTTGGAAAGTACAGGGTAGGCAAATATAAGCTTTGGCTTCAGCCTATTCCTTTTTCGGTTACAGAGTTTATTATTATTTTTTGTGTGAAACTGATGAGTGTAAACTTGTATGAAAGTGTTTTGTCATTTACACACACACACACACAGTTTGAATTGCAAATAATGTAATGTAACCGAAATAAACCATTCATTCATTCATTCATTCATTCTATTTGTATTGATTATTCTATAACTTAATACATATAGAATAACTACAAATGCAAATCAGAACAACATGATCGATTTCACTAGTTATTATACACTGCAAAAACTCAAAATCTTAACAAGAATATTTGTCTTATTTCTAGTTAAAAGGTCTAATTTTGAGTAAAAACAAATCTCATTACATTTAAGACAAGACTCAAAAACCACCATTTTCACCTGTTTCAAGTAGATTTTCACTTAAAATAAGTAGAAAAATCTGCCAGTGGAACAAGATTTTTTTGCTTGTAATGAGAAGATAAATCTTGTTCCACTGGCAGATTTTTCTACTTATTTCAAGTGAAAATTTACTTGAAACAGGTGAAAATGGTCAAATAACAAGTTATTTTTCTGGTAATGACTCTTGTTTTAAGTGTAATGAGATTCTTTGACTAAAAATGAGACATTTTAACTAGAAATAAGACAAATATTCCTGGTAAGATTTTGAGTTTTTGCAGTGAGCGAGACTGCATTTGAAAAAGTTCCAATTTTCTTGACCACACAGATTAGCTACATAGCAGACTTCTGTGATGAGTATTTGCTGGACGTGTTGATTGATACTCTAGTAAAGTTCTGTGACTCGTAACCTTGCCATACCTTAGCTTCCACTGAATTGACGCCACTGGGTGACACGTGGAAACGGTAGCGCTGATGGGGCATCCGCCACCAGGGGGCGGCGGTCGGCCCCACGCCGTGTCTCATCTTGCTCAGCAAGGGCCCCGAGAAGACGAAACAAACAGAGGTTGACTCCATGGAGCCGTAAACCGCACGGATGCCCCAGCAGCAGCAGCCGGGAAAATAAACAGCAGACGCGCATAAATGCATTAAAGTTACTCCATTAATTACACAGCGAGAGGGTTGCCGTGGGCGGGTTGGCTTTTATTTGACTATTTAAACAATAACGATTCTTTTAATTATTGTATAATCTGCAGATGGTTTGACCCACCAGACTGGGTTTGTGCATAATAGAGAACCTCTGATTGCAGCGGGGGCTCAATGTGAAGCAAATACCGGTGCTGCTCATCATCAGCTCCAATATTCAGGTGTGTGTCAACATAATGCCAAGAGGGAGCGACATCAGCAGTGGTTAGGCTTGCCACCCGTCCCTTGAAATACGAAATTGTTACGTAATTGGGAATTAAAAGTTGCGTTCCGTATTGAACCAATACAGACACATATTATGCTCTTATTCAGGGCCGCCGCAAGGGGTGTGCGAACCGTGCGACCGCACGGGGCCTCGCGCCCCAGGGGGCCTCGCGCTATAGGCCGTTTTTTTTTTTTTTTTTTTTTTTTCAATTTTTTTTTTTTTCAATTTTTTTTTTTCGTTTTTTTTTTCGTTTTTTCCCTTATAAATATCAACAGTCACGTTCCATTACAGACCTAAATGTGTACTAGTCTGTTCATATCAATAAATATATGTGCAATGATGCGCGTGTCTGTTGTTCAATACAACTGATCAGACCAAGCGCAGACACAAGCTGCTCTGATCCAGACAGGGGGAGTTGGAACAAACTGTCACACAATGTCGAGAGAACGAGACGGATTCAGGAAATTTCCATTAGGGGATGAAAAAAGAAAAAAACTAAAGAAAATGTTAGAGTTTAATGCCTCTCTGAAAGGCTCGTTTGATACATTTGTTACAAAAATCACCGATCCGACCAGGTCTCAAGCAGCCGTGGGGCCCCCCGTCGAGGCAAGAGATGATGATGAGGCAGGGGAAGGTATCCAGTATTTTGCTAATTGGAGAGTTAAAATTGCGCATATAGACACCCGATCCGACCCGAAAAACCCAAAAATTTCGCGCGCGCTCGCTACGCTCACGCACGAGGGCCCCCCCAGCCATTTCGCACAGGGCCTTGCCAATCTCCCAGGCGGCTCTGCTCTTATTTATTAATGTCATAATATACAGGGGAAGGTCGGAAAATTTGAATATATTGCAAACTTTATTCGTAGTAAATTCAACTTAAGGTGAAACAAATTTATTTCCAACTACATTCAAAGGGAGATATTTCAAGCCTTTATTTGTTATAGTGTTGGTGATTATGGCTCAGTTTATGAAAACCCCAAATAAAAAATCTCAAAAAATTTTAATATTTTATGAAATCAATAAACAATTCCATCATCAAAATAATAACAAATAAAGGTTTAACATATATTGCTTTGCATGTAATGAGACTATGTAATATATTAGTTTCACCTTTTCAGTTGAATTATTGAAATAAATTCACTTTTACACTATATACACCATATATTACACCATACTTTTACACAAACATAGCATAGGAGGCTATTTCAGTTGCTAGTATGGTTGGCTGTGTGTACAGTCATGCAAGGTCAATGCTATTAAAGCACTTTAAACCTGAAATCAAAGTATTTTGTTTTTTTCGCATAAAATATATATATTTCTATGCAGTTTATGAAGTTTTGGGGATGTCCCTTTTTTTGGCGTCTGTGCTGCTGAAATCAAGGCGTCCCTTATTTCTATTTCTGAAAGGTGGCAACCCTAGCACTGGTGTCGGGGGCTTTAGCACAAGTGAGACTTTAGCATTTCACAGTTGGAGATTGTTCTCATTCAAAAACATTGGAGAAAGTCGCCGGTCCTCTGAGGAGTTCCCAGCATTTACCCCGAGGTCAGACCTGGGAAAGCTCAGATAAATGCAAAAACACCGAGGAACAACATGTCAGGTCCCACGGGCCTCAGGGAGCATGTTGAATGTTTAATGTTGAATGTTAGAGAGGACGACTGACATGTGGAAGCAAGGGCGTAGGTTTGGTCTCAACATTGGTAGGGACGATATAACAGCATAACCTGCATGTACTTTTTGCTGGGGACGGGACATTAATAAGACCAAACATATTGGGTGAACGGGGGTCAGGGCTACATTTGTCACGAATATGAACCTAATTAATTGATAGGCTGAATGATCAATGCAAAATAAATCTGTATTGACTTATACTAACTTTCATGTGTATTGGTTCACCTGATACCCGGTTCCATTCAAACCTTTGTTTTCAAAAACTACTAAAGAAACATTTTGAAAACTTCCAGAATATCAAGTCATCAGCCAATCAAACGTGTGTTTGAGGACCGGCACATTCAGCAAGTGAAAAGGGGTAAATGTAAGTCTGAACATAATGAAAATGAACATAATGCAAGCAGCGATGAACGGGCCCTCGCACTCATGGCCACCGTCCTCCATAAGCATATCAGACATGACACCACCCACCATTCAAAAGTTATAGCAGAAAATAGGGACAAACCATTCAAAAGTTATGGCAGAGAAAAGTTTTCTAGGGGGCGCCGTTGAGCCTTTAGGCCACGCCCATTAATGCAAACCATGAAATATCACATTTATCGCCAGGCCTGGCTTGCGTGCAAAATTTGGTGACTTTTTGGGCACGTTTAGGGGGAAAAAAGGACCTCCTTTCGTCAGAAGAAAAAAAAAAAAATTCCTACAGATACATAACCTAATAATTCACTTGATAATGGTAGGGTCAATTCTATCCTTACAACATTTGGGAAGACAATCTAAATGACCTACCGGTATATATCTGAACTCATTATATAATGCAAATACCGTAGATGACCAAATAGTCGCCCGCGCGCAAATACGCGCCTGTGCTCTAATAGCCGCCGGGGGTCCGAGCCCATTTGGCATAATAAACGCCGGTTCAATTAAACGCCCGGGCGACTACCGGTAATAACCTGGTAATAACACTGTATTTGCATTGTATTGTGTACAGTATCGTTCATACTGCTCTGATCAGCTCCGTGTGTGCCCACCCGATCAAAGGTTATGGGGATTCTTTATTATTTATAATTTTATTTTTTTATATATTAAAATCCCAAAATATCTGTACCGTTTCTGATTGGGTGGGCACTGCGAATCATTTTTAGACACAACAAAGAACGCGTACCGCAAAAGTTGTGTCTCGGCGGAGGGACCCGGCGTCCCAGCAAAATGAGAAGAGAAAAAAGAGTTCTGCAGACAGCGCACACACTGAAGGCTGATTTATGGTTCCGCGTTACACCAACGCAGAGCCTACGGTGCAGGGTACGCCGTAAGGCAGATTTATGGTTCCGCGTTACACCAACGCAGGGCCTACGGCGTAGGGTACGCGGCGACCCGCACCGTACGTGGAAATGCGCTCTTTTTTTTTGCTATTAAAACATGATTTGTAATGTGAATTTGCAAAACTTAAACTACAAATAATAGTTTTTGACGTAACATCAGAGATTGTGCATGCTCTCTGTGAAAGGATGAGTCAAATCGGGTCGCAGCTGCTTCAACTGTGATTCCTTCACGAGGAGCGACCAGGATTTCAAACACGCTTGATTTTCTTGCGACCTCACGATTCGTGATCGGGAGCTCGTCGTGAGGTGTTGTGTTGTGTACAGTGTGTACAATTTTAGTTACAGTGGTACTATGGTGATCTCATATGTTCTTTGTAAGTAATGGTCTGGTGCTGCTCATTGCAAAAATAAATTGTAGCCTGGTGCAAATACCCGCCTGGTTCTTATAAACGCCTGGGGTCCAAGTGGATTTAGCATATTAAACGCCCGGGCTACTAAATGGTCATCTGCGGTAAGGTTGCTTAAAAGTTGGTGGGGACAATTTGAGCCTCCTGAAAAGTTGGTAGTGTTATGTCCCTACCGTCCCTATGCAAACCTACGCCCTTGTGTGGAAGAGTTACCAGGAGAAAAGAGAACACGGAGGCAGAACTGAGCTCCACAAACAACGTCCTCCAGACACACGAGACCAACGTGGAGATGCTTGGTGCTAATGTCCACAACCATGTTTGGAGGAACCCAAACACAGCATAAAAACACCTCAGACCAGCTGCCAAGCACGGTGGTGGAGGTGTGATGGTCTGGAGCTCCCCGGTATACCAGAGCATCTGCCTCACCGCTGAAACTGGGTCATGTTTTGGAATAACCTGCTCGAAAACCAGAACCGAAACCAGATTAGAGGTGCTGTCCGTGCATGAATGACATATTTTAAAGAAGAATCCTCCACAACCTGATTGGTAATGATTCACTATGTTTACATGCAGTCAAAATTCGGGTTATTGCTAATATTCCGGTTACTGAAACATTCGGAATATTCTGTTTACATGGTAATTAATCATTCGGGATATCTGGATCAAACCAGCGACGCACGGAGAACGTCATGATGCAATTTTCGTAATTTCCGCTTCTTCTTCCTGTATCCAAATTCAAAACAAATGCTGCTTCGCACAACTTTTCTCTGTGATATGGTAGGATTACAGTTGTTAGGCGACCAAACAATCTTCTCACAAACCGGTTAGCAAAGTCTGTTTCGTGACTGCTCTCTTAAAATTGTATTTATTGTTAGAATGAGGGCCTGAAAACTGGGTAGATTACAGTTTATATTCATTTTAGTCCTTTGAAAGTCGGGAACAGTGTAATTGATTGATTCATATCTTTTATTTCAAACATAAGCACAAAAAATAAGTAAATGAATAAAACAGCAAAACAATAAATAAATAACATAAAAAAGAACAATAATCAAAATAATAAATGTATCATCATGAACAAAGTAGACGAGAATTAATAAATATAATAGCAAATGTGTTATGCTTGAAAAAGAATAACACATGGTAATTAATCATTTGGGATATCCCGATCAAACCAGCGACGCACGGAGAACATCATGACGCAATTCCCGTCATTTCAGCTTCCTTTTCCTGTATCCAAATTCAAAACAAATGCTGCTTCGCGGATCTTTTCTCTCACCTTCTTTTAAATCTCACTATCCCGGTACTTTCTACCGTCTACAAATGCAGAAATGTTCATATCCTTCATTACATTTATGAAGTGATTAGTCTCCTCCTGGTCTTGTTTTTCTCCGTGTTTATAAGAACTTCCTGGACTCAAAAGACCAGGATTCCTTGTGAACAGAGCATGCGCAGAAAACTAATTAATGTCCCGTTTGATCGGGATATTCTGTTTGGCGTTTACATGACCCAATATTCAGGTTTTAAAAAACCCAAATATGAGCAAATTCGGGTTATTCAAAGGGGTTATTGGTGTTTACATGGCCGTGCAAATTCGGGTTATTGCCAATATTCGGGTTTTAAAAGGGTTATTGATGCATGTAAACGCAGTCATAGATAAAGACACGTAGTCACACAGGAAATCACCACTTTATTGCTGCTGGCAGTGAATCTACAAGCCGTTGAATCGTGGGGGTACTTTGTATTGCCAACATTTTTTATTCTTTATTTATTTCAGTATGTAATCGGATACTGAAAAGTTGTTTCTTGCTCATCTGAGGTTGACTTTATCTCATACTGATACCAACTATGATTAAATAATGACAGGAAGGGGTGACTAACTTCTGCACGCCTGCATTTCATGACAGTAACTGATAAATGGGAATGAAATATATAATTAATTAATTAAATGTGTCATTAATTAATTAAAATTAGAATGAAATATGTCATTAATTAATTAAAATACAATTCGTTTTAAGTAAAAATATATATTTATTATTTCAGTATTTAATTAATTAATGACACATTTAATTAATGATTTCGTGTTGCTGAATCATGAAATGTAAATGTAAAACTGTCAGTTTAATGAATTAAATGCCGAAATAATAAATATATATTTTTACTTAAAATGAATTGTATTTTAATTAATTAATGACATATTTCATTCTAATTTTAATTAATTAATGGCACATTTAATTCATTAATGATATATTTCCTTCCCAATTTAATTAATTAATGATGTATTTATTTATTTAATTTTGGCACAAAAAATCCTCCATACATCCTAGTGCAGATATGTCGTGTAAATGAACCCGATTCAGCGGTTCAGCGACGGTTTAACTGGACAAAACCAGCTGTTCACTCGGAGGCAGATTTGTTCTTCTGTACATAAACTGATCCTCGACCTTCAAACATCGGCTCACTTTATACGCCCGCGCCGTTCAGGACTCCAGGTTAATTTAACTTCCCCGTGCCTCCCTGAGAAAGAGCTGTCGGTGGTGCTTTCTGCAGGGTTTTCCACAGCTTTGAGCACTTTGTTTGAAATATAGCATCAAAATTAAAAAAGTGTTTTTGGCTCCCCTGGAGGGTTTTGCATCAGCTCGTCCAAAAATAAATCTGAAAAGCCTTCAGGTGAGCCAGGTCCCGCCGCTGATTTGTATCCGCAGATGAAGTTGGACGCTGTAATTTTGGAGTTGGATAAACTTTCCTCCAGAACAGCCAGAGCAGCTCATGATGAGTGCCGCCCTCATTAACTGCACTCATCCAGATTAAAGTCATCTATCAAAGCAGGGAAGATGCAGCTTGGCTCTGCTGAACACTGCCACTCCGACTACAAGTGATAATTGTGGGGTAATGGCAGTCGCTAAAATGTCAGTGCGAGAAAGGAGAGATAATTCAATAATGTTTGAAATTATTCACGGCCATAAACTGCAGACAAGATAAGAATCACGAGTTTTAGTGCTTCGGGGCTGAACTTTCTTTAAACTTGCCTTTTAAAGGTTACGCACTGAGTGGACGGACGGGAGAAGAGGTGCAATGAATTTTGGAGTTGGACTGTAAACGGACACAAGGTTACCAGAGGGAAGGGTGACCCTGGTGCCGACCTCCTCCATGTAGGGTGCTGGTTGCCGGGCAACCGGAAAGATTTTCAGGAAGTTGCTAGGCGATGTGAACTATTGTCTTGGGTTGCAGAGATGGATGCATGCTGCATGTCTCGGGACGATGCAAACCCCCTCAAGTCCTCAAACACAGACGGGAGGTGGGAGGTTCAGCCTGGGAACCAGTCGCTAAACTGGGGGGAAGACGTGCTCGTACCACGCGACCAGTACTCGAATGTGAAAAGAAATCAGGGGGATGGTGGATTTTATCATATGGGGACAGATAATTTGTGCTGATTACAAATAATATAATATATTACAAATAATAGCAGTGACCAAAACACCTGCAGAAATACTGCAGGAATGACATAGCAGCAGTTAAATGCAGCCTTCTGTAAGCTTTAAATATCCACTGGGCTTACATCAAATACATCAAAACACAACAATAAAAAACAGTTTTCTGAACTTATCAATATGACTCTGTCCTTCACAGGATAAGTAAAATGGATCACTGCAAAAACTCAAAATCTTAACAAGAATATTTGTCTTATTTCTAGCTAAAATGTCTAATTTTAGTAAAATAAATCTTAATTTTCACCTGTTTCAAGTAGATTTTCACTTGAAATAAGTAGACAAATCTGCCAGTGGAAAAAGATTTTTTTGCTTGTAATAATAAGATAAATAGACAGATTTTCCTACTTATTTCGAGTGAAAGTTTACTTGAAACAGGTGAAAATTGTCAAATAAGTTATTTTTCTGGTGATGACTCTAAATGTTGAAATAGCAGTAAAACCACATTCATTGATGAAATGACATAAGGGATGGAAAGGGGGGATGGCAGTTTTACAGGGGGGATGATTTGGACCGTTTTTATTTCAGGAGGGATGCCATCCCCCCTCATCCCCCCTCATCCCCCCTCAACTCCAGTACTGCACGCGACACATTCAAGCGAGAGCGATCCGGAGCGATCCGCGGCACCGCCACATCACATCTGTCACATCTTGAAATGGTCATTACTCCCATCTGTCTCTCCGCCGTGTAGCTGAACAAACTTTCTTCACCACGTACGTGCTTCCTCTCCCAATACAGACTCTGTGAACCTCTGCGGTTTTGTCAGAGTAAAGAAAATGTGAAAAGAAGAAAAACTGACAAAAAGGAAGAAAAATCCAAGGCACTTTTCTTCAAATATAAAAAAGCCTTTATTTAAATTGGCTATTTTATGTGGAAAGATTAAAAAAAGTGGGTTACAGCCCACGCGTTTCGCTTAAATAGGATGATTGAAATCACCTGGGTAGTTGGGAGGACAAATGTAAACAAGAGAAATAACATAAAATGTCCAATAAATGGCTCCACCAATTATTAAACAATTAAATACTGGAGATAGGAAAAGAAAAGTTACAAAAAAGGACTGAAATCAATGTCTTCATTTGATTTTCTGAAGAGCAAAGTTTCAGTGCAGGAGCACAGACGTTAACGGACTACAAACCAGCTCACAGATCATTATTTAGTCATTTCATAATTGATCAGGTAGGACTACAGTTGCTAGGCGACCAAACCAGTTAGCAAAGTCTGTTTCGTGACTCCTCTTAAAATTGTATTTATTGTTAGAATGACGGCCTGAAAACTGGGTAGATTACAGTTTATATTAATTTTGGACCTTTGAAAGTCGGGAACAGTGTAATTGATTGATTCATATCTTTTATTTCAAACATAAGAACAAAAAATAAGTAAATGAATAAAACAGCAAAACAATAAATAAATTACATAAAAAGAACAATAATCAAAATAATAAATGTACCATCATGAACAAAGTAGACGAGAATTAATAAATATAATAGCAAATGTGTTATGCTTGAAAAAGGAGTAGGAAGAAGTAAAAAACTTATAAACTCAATTTTTTTTTCAGTTGGATCCTCGTTATTAAATATGAAAGAAAAGAAAAAACTTGACATTGTTAAAAGTTGCCCATAGTAATAGTAAGAATGTGGAACGTTTTAAGCAAGTTTTGCCGTAGTTGTTGTTCTGTACAACCTGATAAAGTTAACCCAGCTGGATAGTTAAAGTAATGTAGTTAACATATTTGAATACTAATATGTTTTAATGAGTGAAGAAAGAATGTGTCCCTGTGACAAGTATCCAGTTTGTTGCAATCTGTCAGTTCACCACTAGATGTCACTAAATCCTGAATACCGTTTAGATGGCAAAGATGAGGCAAAGCAACAAATCCAGGCTTAAACCAGGACTTTAACGGAGGAGCAGCACGTTTCTGGGTTAAACCTCCCTCAGAGAGACGGTTGGAAACGTTTCCCGTCATCATCCTGGATCCAAAATAAACCAGTATATTGGTGTCAAAGTGTTTCATTTCATTTCATTTCATTTTTATTTATTCCGATCATGGAAATATGCAAAAAAAAACAAACAAACAAGTAAAATGACAACACAATCAAAAGCATATTCCATAACCAGAAAGGAGCAGGAAGAAGAAAATCTTATTAAACCTGCCCCTCCCTCAAAACAAAATTGAATAATAATAACGGATGGTCTGCACAATTACTCAGTTAACATCACACAGAAAGGAAAACTAAAAAATTATAAAAAAGATAGATTGTCTGTCTCCATAAGCATATATTATACATTTTGACTATTTCATCCATACATTGCTATTTTTTTCTCTTTAAATTTCTTTTTAAACTGAAATATGTTTATACAGCCCTTTTTAAATCATAATGTAATGAATTCCATAACTTAATTCCAACAATAGAAACGCTCATCTGCTTTAAAGTTGTTCGGGCAAATAGATGTTTAAAGTTAAATTTTCTACGACTTTCTTCATTATTTGAACTGAAAGTAAACATGTATTGTACATTTTCTGGTAATGCTTTACATTTAGCTCTGTACATGATTGTTAGAGTCTGTAACTTAACCAAATCATCGAGTTTCAGTAATCTTGATTCAATAAATAATCTGTTGGTGTGTTCTCTGTAATGCGTATTGTAAATAACTCTAAGTGCTCTTTTCTGTAGTAAATAATAAAGGATTCATATTAGTTGGATAAGTGTTTCCTTGACGTTGGTGAGAACAAGCTGATGAAATAGCGGTAATAGTTTCAGAATCCATCACGGAGGAGATGAAAGATGACTCTCGTACAGTATGTTCCTCGCTGGATTAGAGTCAGTGACGACGGCGGGCCGATGAAGACCTGCTGCTTTTCTCTGAATGCAAAAGTGTTGCTGCTGCATGGACGTGTCCTCTTCCTCCTGAAACAACTGATGCCATCTTTTGTTCTTGGAGGCGCTCCAGGATCCTGAGTCAGGAGTCATAAAAGTGTCGTCAAAGTAAAAATGAGTTTTGGAAATTGATGAGCAGTTTGAGCCCCTGGTTCTTCATTGAAACACCAGATAGTCCACTTATTCATTCAGATATCTCACCTCCTACTCTTGAGATCCGTGCATATAATGAACTCCTCATATTCATGACTTGAAGCACCGTGAGTCCGGGGCTTGAACGCCCAGGTGGCCGTATCCAGGCCCGGGTCTACAAGGGTGCAAAAGCATGCATTGCACCCTCAGTTTATGTGTTTGCATGCTCAGTTGAAAAGACGAAAAGAAAACTGACAAATGCGTGCACGTCAGCCTGATTTATGGTTCCGCGTTAAATCGACGGCGTAGCCTACGGCGTAGGATATGCGGCGACGCGCACCATACGTTCGCGTCACCGCGTATCCTACGCCTTAAGATCTGCGTTGGTGCAACGCGGAACCATAAATCAGCCAGTGCTGCTCTCTGCTGCTCCGTTAACACAAAGTAACGATGGATATTCAGAAGTGGTTCAAACACAACGACGCAAGCAAGTTTACAGGACTGTCTCAGAAAATTAGAATATTGTGATAAAGTCCTTTATTTTTCTGTAATGCAGAATAATGCAATTAAAAAAAGGTCATACATTCTGGATTCATTACAAATCAACTGAAATATTGCAAGCCTTTTATTATTTTAATATTGCTGATTATGGTTTACAGTTTAAGATTAAGATTCCCAAAATATTCAAATTTTTTTAGATAGGATATTTGAGTTTTCTTAAGCTGTAAACCATGATCAGCAATATTAAAATAATAAAAGGCTTGCAATATTTCAGTTGATTTGTAATGAATCCAGAATGTATGACATTTTTGCATTACAGAAAATAAAGGACTTTATCACAATATTCTAATTTTCTGAGACAGTCTTGTATATTTATGGTTACATTTTTTTTGTTGCTGTTTTATTTTCTGTTGCTAGATTGTCTGATGGGTGAGGTAGTCCAGACTAAATGTAGCATTTTTTTTGTTCTGCAGCGATATTGCTGCAAAAATGCACTTGAAATACACTTCAAATATTCTTGTTTTGCTATTATTATTCTGCTTGAAATTATGGGAAGATGCATAATTTAGTGTTGAATAACGTGCCAGGCATGTGCACCCCCTCTGATCTGAGATGCACCCCTAGTCATCATTTTCTAGAACCGGCCCTGGCCGTATCCCGTAGGACCATCAGTGGGGGGCTGTTGACTTCATTGAGGATTTTGGAAATTTGACACATGCAAAACTTTTTTCAGGTCTGGACTTTGATGAGGTCGTTCTAAAACATTGATTGTTTAGTTTTTTCAGTCCATTTTTTGTGATCGTTGTCCTGTTTTATGGACAAAAACAAATAAACTCTTTGGTCTCATCTTTTCATAGAAAAGAGAGGTTGTGATGTTTTTGCAAATCCACCCACATTAATTGTACTTCTTCTAACTGAGCTGTCATGAACTTCAAACTACTTAACATGCTCAGTGAGAAAACAGGCTCAGAGATGTTGCTCTTGTGTTATTTATGATTCTCTGAGCATCGCATGGGCTGATCCGGGGGTCAAGTCCACTGCTGTGAAGATTGACAACCATCCTGAATGTTTTCCACTTTTGAATAATCTTCCTCGCTGCAGATTTGCTGGACTCCAAATGGTTTGGAAATGGTTTTCTGAGCATTTACAGACAGAAGTGTCTGCTTCTCTGTAGAATCACTCCCTTCAGGTTGATGGAGCAGATGCAGCAAGAGGAGTTGTAGCTTCACATACCTCATCAAAGCTGAGTCATCCTGAGGTTCTGATTCCCCTGTTTCACCATGAAATCCAGGACAATGACCTCCCAGAAATCCTTTAGACATGACCGGCTCCCCGTGGACGGGGCTTGGATTGCAACAGTTTCTTACAGATGTCGGCTTTTTTTATCGAAAAAATGTTTTAAAGTGAAAAAGGTTGCAGAAATAGGTTCTGGGCATCCATCGCCTTTAGTCTTGGAAGGAGTCGTGACACGAGGAGAAAACACAATAAAATGTTGTGTGAAAGTCCCTGGAGGGATTTCCACATCCAAGACAACAAGTGTGTCTAAACTTTTGATTCGTAGCACATATAAATATAAAGCAACACATCTGTGTATCCTAAGGGGAAGGGTCTTGTCATCATTTTAGCTACTTTAGGCTAAGCACTGTCAGATTTGTGAGTAGTGAATAAAGATCTAAGCGTCATCACTCATTTTAGAGAGGATATGTTGTGCTGTCATTGTGCGATCAGACTGGCGGAGGGTCATCACAGCTGGGGCCTGGCTCCTCCAGGCAGGGCCCACAGGGGCCGCAGGGGCCGCAGGGGCCGCAGATCAGCACAATTCCAGTTATCGCCACTGAAACCTCATTTCAAACGGGGGCTGAGGTTTAGCGTTGGCTCGTTAAGGGTCAGACTTCGGCCGGTCATCATTTATCTCTATATTATTCAAGTGGGTGGTTTCATGGACATATTGTGTGATCAACAGTATTGATTTTGCAGTAATAGATCAACATCTCTGGCGGAAATTGATTTTATTGAGAATGTAACAACTACTGTATTTTCCGCACTATAAGGCGCACCTAAAAGCCTTTAATTTTCTCAAAAACCAGCAGTGCGCCTTATATATGATCATTACGGTAATTATGGGCATGCCAAGTAATGGCATGACCATATTGCAATCGTCCAGAATGGCCCAAAGGGCAATGTTGCTAGCATTTTCCTAACAAGCTAAAGTCGCAAAAGTCCCACGTCACACCAGCGGGTGTACAGCATGACCCCGCACTGATGTGGCAAAAAAAAATCCCCAAAAAATAAAACACGCCCGAAAAAATGAGGAAAAACATGAAAATGAAGGCGATATAATGGTATACAGAAAAGTTTCCCTTTTCTTATTATTCTTATTATTCCGCACTTTTTTTCGTCCGTTAATACGGCCCGAACCGCAACGTGCACCCATGCATGCCATACATCGTTGGAT
This sequence comes from Cololabis saira, assembly GCF_033807715.1. Classification (NCBI taxonomy): domain Eukaryota; kingdom Metazoa; phylum Chordata; class Actinopteri; order Beloniformes; family Belonidae; genus Cololabis; species Cololabis saira. The sequence goes on along the minus strand of NC_084605.1, from coordinate 10,012,052 downwards.
GCGTGTCCATCGTGATTCGATGTGGTGATTTCTCAGTAATAGGGGTTACCATGGCAACGCTTGTTGCCAAAAAGCAAAAAAAAAGGCGAAAATTCCCACGCTTATTGCTCGGCCGAACTTTATCGTAGAGACATCGTTCAAACTTTGAAACACTCGGCCCGAGAGTCTTTAAAGGACCATACAACTTCATCATTCTAGTTATTACGGTTTTTGCGATATTTAACTTTCAATTTTAAAAAAAAAATCCCTTTTATTTTGGACGTTTGTTGCTAGGCAACGGTTTATCGTACAGACATCATTACAACATTGACAAACCCGGGACGCTTTGTACTGCAACATATTTTAGTCTCGTCATGCTTGCTATTACGGTTTTTGAGGTATTCCACTTTGCTCATTTTGATGCTAACGGAATTTCGGACGCTTGTTGCGCGGCAACACGATATCGTAGAGACTTTAATTTAACGTTAAAAGACTCGGGTTGCTGTGGACTACAACATATTCAAATTTCACGAAGCTGTTATTTAAGGAAATTTTATGTCAAAATCCAGGCCACATGGCCCCATTCATTCGGATGGGTTTTTTTTACCACGGTGAAACAAAAACCTATCCATTAATGTAGCCTGAACCGCAACGTGCACCCATGCATGGCATACATCGTTAGATGCGTCTCCATGTTGCCTCGATGGGCATTACTTTTTCAGTCAAAAGTGTCACCGTGGGGGGCGCTAGACGCCAAAAAGCGCACGCCTTTAATAACTATTGGGAGCTCAGGAATGAATGCAATACAACTGTGAACACCTCAAACTGACATAGAACCACCCCGAACACAACCACTACAGCCCAAAACCAAAGCAGCGAGAGGGGTCGAATGGGCCGTAGGGCATGCCCATATCAAAATTTCATGAAATTTTCTAGTTTCTGTTACTTTAGTCAGGGGGATTGTGGGTAATGTAGTTGGTGTCGCCGAAGTAATGGCGCTAAAAACGTCAGGAATCGTCACAGACGTTCAAGACAACAGCAGCGACGCCGTCTCGCATAATGGCGACTTTGATGAGACGGAGCAAAGCCGGTTTTTATTTGGTTAATAAAGTTTGACAGACTTTTCTTCTTGTTTTTTTTTTTGCATTTGCTGTAGGATTTTGTAGCATTTCCTGTAGCGCAGCTCCATCAGGTTGATACGTAACTCAACCCCAGCCACTATAGTACGGTATTTTACCTTATATTTAGTGCGCCTTATAATGAGGTGCGCCTTATATATGGAAAATGTTTTAAAATACGTCATTCATTGAAGGTGCGCCTTAGCCTATAATGCGGTGCGCCTTATAGTGCGGAAAATACGGTACTGTTGACAAAGAAATTACAATTTTTATTGATTTACGGAAAGCGTTTGATACCATCAATCATAATTTACTTTTGCAGAAGTGTTAGTGTTATGGGACCAGAGGAGTGTTTAAAAAGCTGCCTAAATTATAGATTTCAATATGTAAAAATGAATAGTATCACAACAGGAAACTGTCATGCGGGATTCCCCAAGGCTCTGTTTTGGGGCCAAACTGGTTAATTCTTTATTTAAATGACGTTTGTAAAATATTTAACATTTTGAAATTGGTAATTTTGGCAGATGATACTAATTTATATTGATCAACTAATTTCCCAGATTGAAACATAGCAGACAACATTTAAACGATGGTTTGATTTAAATAAGTCATCACTGAATGAGAAAAATACAACATTTATGAATTTTTTAATGCAAGAAGGCAAACACAAATGTAAAATTAATTTGTAATGGGATTGAAATAGACCGGGTTTATGAGATGAGGTTCTTGGGAGTGATCATAGACCATCAGATTAGCTGGAAGCACATATGCAGTACATCGGGAGTAAGATATCAAAAACACTTGGTATACTATAAAACAAAACATATTAAATAAGAAGTGTCTGCATATACTATACTCATCACTTGGATGAGGGTGGGGGTGATGAGGGTGGGGGTGAGAACCCTGGCAGCTGAGTTCTGCACATACTGGAGCCTGTCCAGGGTTTTACTGGGAACCCTGGACAGGACTCCATTGCAATAATCCAGCCGGGAGGTGATGAACGCATGGATGAGCGTCTCTGCTACAGAGTCAGAGGGTGAGGGGGGAGATGTTCCCAAGGTGATAAAAAGCTGATTTAGTGATGGATTTGACTTGTGCTTCCCTGTCTTTCTTACTGCTGTGAAATTTGTGGAAACACCTGTAAAACACACATAGATCCTCTAATTAAATCACAGAAAAGGGCACTAAGAGTAATTAACAAAGTACGCACTTGTGATCCAACAAATGACCTTCTAAAATCAACTCTATTAAAATTTTTCGACATTTTAAAATGAAAAATGTCCATTATACGGCTTCATGTTGTAAAAAAGGACATTCCTTCAAGCATTCAGTCCTTTTTTAAATTAAGAAAAATCACCTTAGAGGTCTGCTACGATTAGAATAAAATAAGGCAAAAACGAATGTTACGCAAAGATGTAAGTCTGTCAGGAATCAAACCTAAATTGACTGAAACTGTTAAAATTCAAGAAGAACTTAAAATGTGAGTTAATTAATGATTATAATCACTTGTATTTGTTGAGTTGTGGTAGCTGAGTATTTCTTTACTTCTGGATTAAATGAGGTCAGGCGGCGTCTACTGCCAATTTGCTGCTATGCAGCTGCCCCCCCACAACGTCTCCAAATCATCGTCAGAAAACCCGGGGTGACATCATGGAGTGTTGATCTGCGTCGGCTTGTACAGTCTGCCGTTCCACGTTTTCACCATGTGAACTGAATCCCTGGCCCTGCTCAGGACGGGGCGATGCACTAAACATCGGTGCACCCGATCTTCCCATCTGGGGCCAGAAGATTCTCCCAAACAGGTTCCAGCTCCACTTACATCTCATATGTGCTCCACATTCAAATATTGGCTGAGTTTGGACGATAATTTACTGATGGGTCTGAAGACTTCTTCCTGCAAGTGGGTGTGTTTATTGATGGTGTAGTGTGGTTTGTGGCAGCCTGTTTCAATTTTAGTTTTAGTCTAGTCTTTGGGTCAAGCTATCATTTTAGTTTTTATTAGTTTTAGTCACGTTCATTCTCCTTTTAGTCGTGTCAAGTTTCAGTCGACTAAAACTTTTTAGTCTTATTTCAGTCCGAATTGTCCAGGACCATTTTAGTCTAGTTTTAGTGAAAGATTGTATTTAGCCAAACCCATTTTACAATTCAAACAAGGTTATCTTATTATTATATTATTGTTACCTTATAGACTCAAGAATACATTCATTCCAGATACAGAAGACTCTAATGTGAGTTTTCAACATATTTATTTTTCCGCATTTCTCCCCATCTTTTTCTTTTTCTGTGACACATTGGGTTTTCTTTTCCACGTCTATGTAGGAAAGTGTATCCAAAGATGGTTCTTCTTCTTCTCCAGCCCCAGAGCAGATCCCTGCGTTTCTCTATGTAACTTTGTTTTTAATGTACGTGAACCTAGAGCTCTGCGTTAACGGCATCAGCCTCTAACTCTGCAGCTGCATCTTCTGGATCTGATTCCCCGCTGCAGCGACTGGGATTGAGGACTAACGTCACCCAGTAGAACTAAACCAGAGAAACTACTGAAAACATGGACATTAAACCAGAGAAACTACTGAAAACATGGACATTAAGGACCTGGTCTAGAGCCATATGAAATCCGTGTTAACGGAATCGCGGACAGAATCGCGGAAATGACCAATAAAAATGGAATTAGAATAAAACGCGGAATATTACAGAATTGGCCCTAATCTGGGTTTAAATTCAGTTTTCGGGAGAAAATGGAACATTAGAAATCAAGTGAAGACGGTGGAGCGAGCTTAAGCCACGCACGCGAACGCGCATATACACAACACACACGTGCTGCTGTTTACATCATGATCGTCAAATGGTTTTACATTTTAATTTGAAGGTTTAACAGGATGTTCAATGTGTTTATGTGAGTTAAGATAACTGACCAGCGTCCTCCATGCAGTTGTGCTGTGTGTTAGGGCGGAAACAGAGCTCTCTGATTTTCACAATAAAATGGTACGGGCGTGTACTTCCACTTCCACAGTGCTCCACAAAAAACAATGACATCCAAGCGAGCGGCTCCCTCCCCTCTAGGGTCTGCAAAAAAGTTACGGAACTCCACGCTAAGTGCTACATACAGAGCAGAGCAGTACGCTGACTTCTATGCATCAGGCAACAAGCTTTTTTGTAAATATTGTCAACATACGGTGGACTGGACTCGAAAAAACACGTGCGACGATCACATAGCCTCCAAAAGCCATGTAAGGAACAAGGAAAAACAACGTGCTTCTCGAAGCACACCAGCCCTGCAAACAACCATAACATCAAGTACCTCATCAGGAGACGCAAGGCGAGAGTTTGTTCAAGACTTTGTGGCTGTTTGCACATTAATGATATAAAGCAGTGATTCTTAACCATAGGGCCGCGGCCCACACTTGGGCCGCGAGCGCCATCTAGTGGGCCGCAAAGATTATTACAGGGGAAGAAAGAAAAACTGCAAAACTGTTCAATTGTTAAGATGTGTTTATATTCATTTATTATAAAAATGTGTTGAGACAATTAACAAAGAAAAGGGGAAATTCAAACTGCTGGTAAAGAAATAAAATAAGATAGCATTTGAAATAAAATAAAATCTATTTTATTTTTAAGAGAGAAAAATATGTGTAATTAAAGTTACACATGTTAAGTTGCAAATATTTATATATTTATTATTTCTCTTTAAAATGTAATTGAACAGTATTTCACTAATTTCCCACACACACACCCATGCACACACACACGCACGCACGCACGCACGCACGCACGCACGCACGCACGCACGCACGCACGCACGCACGCACGCACGCACGCACGCACGCACGCACACACACACACACACACACACACACACACACACACACACACACACACACACACACACACACACACACACACACACACACACACACACACCAGGCCTAATTATACAGTCCGTCATGCTCGCTCTCATTGCTCCCCCACCTCTCTCTCCTCCCTTTAAGCTCGGTCATTATCCTCCTTGATATATCACCTCTTCACTCGCAAATGACTGACACCATTGAATCTGGCCGCTCTCGCTCTACAAGCAGCACTTTCCCCTCCAAGAATAGAGCCCATAATAAGTCTCGGTGTGGTCAAGGACAATAGACGGCTTTATATCTCTGTAATGACCGTCGCTGCCGCAGAAGGCCGCCTTCTGCAAACTCCCGCATCAATGCTGGAGGAAGCGTCAGCGTTTATGCTGGATTCAGTCGGCTCCTGAACTCTGCAGCAGCAATCGATGAGCGACGCACTTTCCAAAGGGAGTCGTTCTTTTTCACTGTGAAATGTTCAAAAAGTCATATCTTCATTTGCTTTTGTGTTGTTGTTCACATTCATTACTCAGGTAGAAGTATAGATACTAGAGTTTAAAAATACTCCTGTAGAAGTTGAAGTATCAACTCAAGTTTTTTACTCAAGTAAAAGTATAAAAGTACTGGTTTCAAAACTACTTAAAGTATAAAAGTAAAAGTAATGTAAGGGGGAAAAAAGCCATTAAGGACAAAAGCCATTGAAAATGAATGTATCTTAGTATAATGTAAATATATTAAAGAACCATATATGTGTACTATTGAGCATTAACATGTGTTTCAGAGGGCAGCAGATATGATGACTAGTTGTCTATAAGTATTGTAATGGTGCAAAAAGTCAAACTTCAGAGGCATGTTATCATTTATCCTAACCTTTATTGGAATGTACATCCAAGTTTAGTTGCAGGAATCTGAGGGAACGGATGTAAGAACAAAACTGGACAAGAACATCTGAAACAACCACAACCAAATTCACTCTATCCGGATGGAGCAATTTAACTGGATAGTTTTTTTTTAAAGGCCGAAATGAAATAGAGTAACGAGGCTGTTTTTAAAATGTAAGGAGTAAAAAGTACAGATAATTGCGTGAAAATGTAAGGAGTAAAAGTAAAAAGTCGTCTGAAAAATAATTACTCCACTGAAGTATAGATAACCAAAATTTCTACTTGTACTTCGTTACTTGACACCTCTGCATTTGTGGCGGGGGACAGGCCGTCTCCCCAGATGTGAGGGCTTGTAGCTGTGTTTTTAAAGGGTGCAGGACCGCTTAAGCCCTGAATAGGTTTTCAAAGTGCATGTCGGGACCGTCCAGAGATTTCAAAATTACTTTCTGGTTTTGCAAGCATCACGTGCATCTGCAGAACGGCCCTCTGATCCCCACTTGGGTTCAGCTCCGCCCACCTCTGGATTTGATCTAAATCAAAATAATCCTCCTCCAACCGTCTCTGATGCTGTGATTGGGAGAAAAGTGTCTGATTGGTTAAAGAAGGTAATCAATAACAGCATCGTGAGCCGAGCAGGGCGCCGAGCAGGGCGCCGACCAGAGCGCATGGAAAATAGAAGATTTAGGCTGTAACCGATCCAGAGGGTTTGTCAGATTGATTAAAGGGAATCGGGACAAAAATGTAATTATATGTGACCTTTTTAAAGTGTCTGTATCTGATTTATTTTCAGACTAACTTTAATTTATGGTGTCTCTGGAGTAGTGTAATGGAAAATTTTGGTATAACACTGTCTGTTGCCTGTTTTCATTCCTATGCCGAGGTCATGTTCCTTTGACACAGAGCCTGGCACGGTTGCCAGGGTGATGGGTGATGTTTTGTCTTTTCCAGCTCCCAAGTATAAAATAACCTGTCCCTAATCTTCTTCAGCTCACTCCGGACAGACGGTTCATGTGACCGGTTGCTCTGTGTGGCTCCATTCAATTGAATGTTCTTCCTCTTTTCATTAAACTTCCGAAAGACAGCTGAGGTGTCCTGACATTCTTTTTGAACAACAATTTTTGCCACCACAGTAGCTCCACGCCACAATTACAACTCCCAGATCTGGAAATCATTTCAGGACGAGGAGAAGCTCTTCCTGAAAAGAAGCGGCTTTTCCTCATGTTTTCTGATTGGCTGAAAAGAAATGGGCGGGGCCAACAGCTCACAAATACACAACGGTCCTGTTACCAGTCAGACACGTCTCATCGTATGAGCATGTTGATGCAGTATAACGCAGCGGTTGCCGTGGCGTAGTGGGCAGAGCGTGTTGCTGGATTGATCCCCTGCCAAAGTGCTGCAGACTCCCGCGGCTCTTTGGGCTTTTTTGATCAACTCTGGCGCTTCCGTGTTGGAGATGTCGTAGCTGTTTACACTAGGGTTGCCACCTTTCAGAAATAGAAATAAGGGATGCCCCGATTTCAGCAGCGCAGGAGCCAAAGAAAGAGACATCCCCAAAACTTCTAAAATGCATAGAAATGTATTTATTTTATATAGAAAAACTAAATGCTTTGATTTAAGTTTAAATGCTTTAATAGCATTGAACGTGCATGACTGTATAGTCAACCATACTAGCAACTGAAATAGCCTCTGCTCCTATGTTTTGTATTTCCACATCAGCCAAGATGTAGAATATACATACAGGTGAAGAATATGGTGTAAAAGTTAATTTATTTAAATAATTCAACTTAAAAGGTGAAATTAATATATTACATAGTCTCATTACATGCAAAGCAAGATATATTAAGCCTTTATTTGTTATGATTTTGATGATTGAATTGTTTATTAATTTCATAAAAAATTCTATTTTTTTTTAGATATTTTTATTTGGGGTTTTCATAAACTATGAGCCATAATCATCAAAATTATAACAAATAAAGGCTTGAATTATCTCCCTTTGCATGTAGTGGGAAATAATATATTTGTTTCACCTTTAGTTGAATTTACTTAACGAATGTTTTGCAATATATTCAAATTTTCCAACCTTCACCTGTATATAATGACATTAATAAATAACAGAAAGCGAACCAACATATGTTGCTGTTAATATATCCTGTCCTTTATTTTGTTCATTATTGTTAGTTTGTTGTTGATGTGTGTGCTTGTGTGTGCTAGTGTGTGCGCGTGTGTGAAATACGGAATAAACTGCGTTCCGTTTTGGTTCAATACGGAACGCAACTTTTAATTCCCAATTACGTAACAATTACGTATTTCAAGGGACGGGTGGCAACCCTAGTTTACACCAACAGAAACACAAGGGCCTCTGCAACTGGGTCAGTACTTGAGCTAGCGGTACAAGCAGAGGCCACGAACTCGCATCTGTTGATGGTACAGTAGATTGTGTGACTTCAGTAGTTGTTGCATTTAATTTAATTCAAATAAAATTCTAAATACTGTATGAATCCACAGAGGGAAATTAGTGTCAGACTGGATGGAAGCGACTGGAAGTACAAACGTTCCTTTCCATTCATCCGCGTCAGTTTTTATAGGTGGTTAAGTTTCTGCAAGTTGTGTTTGGAGATATTTAACGTTTGATTCTGTTGAAATGTGCAGAAGCTCAGTGGTATGAAGCTCAAAGGTGAACGTACGGAGAAGCTGAGAGTTTATATCAACAGTAATTAATCACAACGTTAATTTCTAGGTATAATAATAATAAACTTTATTTATACAGGACTGTCTCAGAAAATTAGAAGATTGTGATAAAGTTCTTTATTTTCTGTAATAAAATTAAAAAAACTAAAATGTCATACATTCTGGATTCATTACAAATCAACTGAAATATTTCAAGTCTTTTATTATTTTAATATTGCTGATTATGGCTTACAGTTTAAGATTAAGATTCCCAGAATATTCAAATTTTTTGAGATAGGATATTTGAGTTTTCTTAAGCTGTAAGCCATGATCAGCAATATTAAAATAATAAAAGGCTTGAAATATTTCAGTTGATTTGTAATGAATCCAGAATGTATGACATTTTTGCATTACAGAAAATAAAGGACTTTATCACAATATTCTAATTTTCTGAGACAGTCCTGTATATAAAATGAAAGTAAAAATAATAATAAAAAGATAAACATTTAGATCTTCATATTAACATATGTTCGAAATTTTTTTTTTATTATTATAAATATCTATATTTAATATTCACACCACAATAAAAGCTTTTCTAAAAGGGAATGTTTTTAGTAAAGATTTAAAAGCAGTGGGGGGTTTATCTGACCTGATCTCAGCAGGTAAAGAGTTCCAAAGTTTGGGGGCCCGGACTGTAAAAGCTCCATCACCTTTGGTCACAAGCCGGGCCCTGAATGATCTGAGGGAGGCCCTGGCAGGTACGGGGTTAAAAGTTCAGGTATTGTTCTGCACGTGCTCAGTTAGACTCCTCCACCTGAAGGAGAGGAGACGCTTTAAAGATTTGCTGCTGTTCATTTAAGAAGTATACATGTTTATTACATGTTTATTATCTTATTTCAACTGTTATGGACGTAATTCCCAACTAGGGTAAAATAGACAGGTTGTATTTATTGAGCTGTCTTTGAAAAAGCTTTTTTCTTTTTAGTTTTTATTCTTTTTGGAGCAGTTGGAACCAGATCAGAGGCCGTCAGGTGCGGCCCAGCAGGTAACGCCGCGCACACTGAGTCCAACTCTCTGGTTCTCTGAAATGCTGGGATTGGACTGGGACTGGGCTGGGATTCCCACTGATCCCACCCACTTATCCTAACCGCGGCGCTTCACCTCGTTACCACGCAACTACCTGCTGAAGGCACTTTAAATGCCAGCTGAGTCAGCGGGAGCGGCGGTTTGTATGGGCCTGCACTTCAGGGCCGGTGGCTGCACGGGTAGAAGGAGAATGGATGGCTGAAATGATAAATGGATGGACAGATTGGTGAAGGGAGAAGCCCAACAAAGGCAAAGGTTGTGTCCGCTGGTGTGCTTTGGGAAGAGGATGGATGGGCAGATAAGATAAGCCACTTAGGCTTCCCTTGTGGGGGGGGGGTCCATTCATGCACACTGCAGGGAGACGGAAACAGTCAGGAAAGAGAGGAGGCCAGCTTTGGTCTTTTATGTGGGAAAACCACAAAAACGAGGGCTGCTGAAATAGAACATGCCTCTTTGTATGTTCTCCAAAGCTTTGTGGCAAATGTGGTTGAAAGATAGACTCTGGTCCGGTGTTGCCGAAATAAAAAATGCAGCCTTTTATTTTGTGAAACAGGAAATGATACGTACTGCTGTGCAACAGGGAGAGACGGGGCCTGACGGGGCACAGTCCTTCTTTTTGTTGTGCTGTTAAATTGTAACAGGCCTCCAGTCTGGCTGGAAAGGTCCGAGGGCTGAGCTTGGTCTAGAGCAGGAGTCGGCAAATGTTTTAGAGCCATATTGGACCAAAAACACAAAAAACAAATATGTCTGGAGCCGCAAAAAATGAAAAGTCTTGTATCAGCCTTAGAATGAAGACAACACATGCTGCATGTATCTCTATTAGTTATAACTGGGGGAAGATTTTTTTTTTCATTATGCACTTCGAGAAAAAAGTCGGAATGTTGAGAAAAAAGTTGAAATCTCGAGAAAAAAGTCGAAATCTCGAGAAAAAAGTTGAAATGTCGAGAAAAAAGTCGAAATGTTGAGAAAAAAGTTGAAATCTCGAGAAAAAAGTCGAAATGTTGAGAAAAAAGGCAAAATGTCGAGAAAAAAGTCGGAATGTTGAGAAAAAAGTTGAAATCTCGAGAAAAAAGTCGAAATCTCGAGAAAAAAGTTGAAATGTCGAGAAAAAAGTCAAAATGTTGAGAAAAAAGGCAAAATGTCGAGAAAAAAGTCGAAATGTCGAGATTAATGTTGAAGTATAATCTCGAGAAAAAAGTTGAAATGTCGAGAAAAAAGTCGAAATGTCGAGAAAAAAGTCAAAATTTTGAGAAAAAATATGAAATGTCGAGATTAAAAAGGAAAGGAAAAAGGAAGAAAAAAAGAAGGAAAAAAAGGAAAAAGAGAAGAAAAAAAGAAAAAAAAAACAAAAGAAGAAAAAAAGGAAAAAAAAGCTCAAACATTTTGGAAAAAGCTCCAGGAGCCACTAGGGCGGCGCTAAAGAGCGGCTCTAGAGCCGCGGGTTGCTGATCCCACCTGGAGCAGAGGTTCTCAACCTTTTTTTAATACGAGCCATCGTCGTCTACTTCTTTTGTTCTTCTTCTTTTTCTTTGTGTTACTGTACTTATCTTGTTCTTCTTTGTTTTTTTTTTTGTTTTGTTTTTTTTACGTTATTGCAATTTCAAGCGCTAACTTGAACTTTGCAAGTTAACAAGCGTTCCCCCAACAGCTTCCTGCATATATTTCACAATAAAAGCATTTTTTGAGAACTGAAGGGTAATTTGAAAAGGATGCAGATCGTGTTACGTTTGTATTGTGTCACAAATGGAAGATTTCTTATTAAAATGCAATGAATGATGATTGTCACATTTGAATACAATAATAATCTATTTCTATTAATGTCAGAGGATCTTTTTTTAAAAAATATATATTTCATCATGGCGGACCCTCAGACCCCCAGCAGATCTTAGAGGAAGCAGCTTGTGCTAAACCACAGCCAGTTACCACGGTGACGGCAGGGTCCAGCAAAGCTCTGTTGGCCTTCGTTTCAGCTCTGGCTCATTTCAGACGTCATTTCTGGTGCAGCAGGCGAAATGAATGACAACAAACTGATACTGACACTCATACAGTGAGAAGAAAAAGGCTTCTAAGGCAAAAAAAAGTCTTTAGAGTCAGAGATACGTCTATGAGTAGAAGGCTGTTCAGACATTTTTAGTTTAACTCGTCCGAGCTGACTGCATTTCACAGGAACACACCTGCAGAAGTTCCAGTTGATGGAAAAGTGTCGGCCAAAGTTACGTTCTCACTTTGTCATTCATAGTTTAGGCCAGGGGTCGGCAACCCAAAATGTTAAAAGAGCCATATTTGACCAAAAACACAAAAAACAAATATGTTTGGAGCCGCAAAAAATGAAAAGTCTTGTATAAGCCTTAGAATGAAGACAACACATGCTGCATGTAGCTATATTAGTTATAACTGGTGGAAGATTTCTTTTTCATTATGCACTTCGAGAAAAAAGTCGAAATGTCGAGAAAAAAGTCGAAATGTCAAGATTAATGTTGAAGTAACAATCTTGAGACAAAAGTCGAAATGTCGAGAAAAAAGTTGAAATGTTGAGAAAAAAGTCAAAATGTCGAGAATAAAAGTCGAAATGTCGAAAAAAAAGTCAAAATGTGGAGAAAAAAGTCAAAATGTCGAGAAAAAAGTCGAAATTTCGAGAAAAAAGTAGAAATTTCGAGAAAAAAGTAGAAATGTCAAGATTAATGTTGAAGTACAATCTTGAGACAAAAGTCGAAATGTCGAGAAAAAAGTTGAAATGTTGAGAAAAAAGTTGAAATGTCGAGAAAAAAAGTAGAAATATTGAGAAAAAATTTGAAATTTCGAGAAAAAAGTAGAAATGTCAAGATTAATATTGAAGTACAATCTTGAGACAAAAGTCGAAATGTTGAGAAAAAAGTCGAAATGTCGAGAAAAAAGTCAAAACTTCGAGAAAAAAGTAGAAATGTCAAGATTAATGTTGAAGTACAATCTTGAGAAAAAAGTCAAAATGTCGAGAAAAAAGTTGAAATGTCGAGAAAAAAGTTGAAATGTTGAGAAAAAAGTCAGAATGTCGAGAAAAAAGTCAAAATTTTGAGAAAAAAGTCGAAATATCCAGATTAAAAAGAAAAGGAAAAAGTAAGAAAAAAGAGAAAAAAAGGAAAAAAGAAGAAAAAAAGAGAAAAAAGGTCAACATTTTTTTTAAAGCTCCAGGGAGCCACTAGGGCTGGCTCTGGAGCCGCGGGTTGCCGACCCCTGCTTTAGACCAACGAGCAGATATTTGCTTGTCTCTTACGCTGCAGCGTTGTGGTACGTCAAACAGGTCTTCAGTACAAACGTTACGTTTCTGCAGGCTTTAACGCTCTGCATTGTCAACGTAGGACCTGCTCTGAAACGCAGCATCCTCCTAGACCCCAACTGGCCTCATGACCAATTTATAGCTCTAAATAACGTAAAGTGATACGTCCAAGGAGGTCTCAGATTGTGACTTTCATCCTCTCTTCCTACAGCTGCCTTTATAGGGCTGTGTCATTTCTTCACGAGTAAACCTCGTGGAGGTTTAACTGGAGCACAATACCGACTGACTATTACACAAATTCAACCCTGTGCTTATTGTCAAGAGCAAAAAGTAATCTTATTCTAATTTAGTTAAGCATTATTTCAGTTCCACTCCTTTTTGAGAGTCATTAGAGAAGCATAATCAACATCTTCCCATTGTCATCACTGCATAGCAGAGTTAATCGCTCCATAATTAGACATCAGTGTGAAATGATTTTTTTGCCATGCTGAGCTCCTCGTAAGTGCTGCAGGGCGTCTCCCCTCTTTGGTCTGTGCTTTCCAAACAGTGACACTTAATACACATTTACACTTGTGCAGCAAAGACACTGAACTTGAATCTCTGAGTTTCCCAGAGGAGGTGAGAGTTGTGTGGGGTGTCTTTCTGAGTACCAGGAGAACCGGTCCAGCCTGCCGTGAAGATGAAGGCGACGGAGCAGCTCTGTTGAGAATTACGCTGGCTGAAATAAATCATTTAGGAAGATGTTGGTTTAATAGATGAAATCTAACAGTTGTAGCTACGCCTGTTAAGAAATTTGCTCCAAAATTTCGAGATTTCTGCCTGCCGGCTCCGGAGTTTGGGTCCGCATTAAATCGACGCAGAGCCTACGGTGTAGGGTACGTAACCTCCGCCGTAGGCTCTGCGTTGGTGTAACGCGGAACCATAAATCCCTTTATTCTGGCGTGATCTTCGGCAACTTTATCTGAAAGTGTGTAAATTACCCAGATAACAGCTGGATTACTTTGTGGTTTCTGAAAACTATTATATCAGAAACATCCAAAACAAATCTGACGGGTCACAGGATTATTTCTCTCTATTTCTCACAAAAAAATGCTTGCTCCCTTGGTCACAATCTGAGACGACGCTGCCTGTTTGCCCTCGGTCGGCGAGTCAAATCGACGCAGAGCCTACGGCGTAGGTTACGTAGCCTACGGCGTAGCTTACGTAGCCTACGGCGTAACCTAACAGCCTTTACTCCGGCGCGATTCTTCGCGAACAATGGACAAAAAAGGGATTATGTACATTCACTGAGTGAATATTATGAAAGTAAAATATACATTTGTCGCTAGAAATGTAATCAAAACGCATTTTTATGCAGAAAGTAACTCAAAATATTGATTTATTCACTAAGAAATGTCCGCCATGTTTTTTTTTTGGATTCAGTCCGCAAATGACGACTAAAAACATTCTGGGAAATTTTCATACCCCCCTCGCTCGCCAAGTCAGCATCTGCAAACCCTCGATTTGAAGGGGCTATTCTCAGCCCCTAGCCCTCGTTATGCCCACTCCCCCTAGGTGGAAAGAGGAATTGGGACACCACTACCCTCACGGGAACGCGCAAAAGTTAGGGTTAGTGAAGAAAACGAGGGCGAGGGGGAGAATTGGGACGCAGCCTTAGACTCACGCTTTGTAGAAGTGAAAGGAAGTTTTGATGAGGCTGCTGGAGGTGTGGACGTCGGGGCTGGACGCTGCCCGGCCCAGAACCTCAGCAGTCCTCTCTCTCAGGCGATGTTTGAAAGAATGATTTGACCTCCATGTTGAACCGTCCAACTTTGCAGCAGCAAGATACTTTCAGACCGGTTCAGAAAACTCTTCTGGTCTCTAGATTTCACCTCTACAACAACATAACAGGGTTGAATTTATATGTTTATCATCACGTAAAATTACACGAAGGTACAAATTTAGGCATAATTTTGGGCATATTTTTGGCTTTGGTGAAAGAATGTAGGGCTGGGCGATATGGACCAAAAGTCATATCTCGATATGTTCTAGCTAAATGGCGATACTCGATATATATCGATATTTTTTCTGTGCCATAATTGAGGTTTCCTCCAAAGCATTATAGCATAGCATCTCTGTTAGCATCTCTGTTAGCTTAATTTTTTTCTGAGGCAAACCCTTAAAAAAACAGTCAGTTTTAATACAAAGCCTCGTGCCAAATGTCACACAGGTTCCTTTATTAACAGAGGTCTGCACAATATCACAATGTATAAAACAAATGAAATAAAAATAAACTGCCTGCATATATAGAATAAAAATGCTTCTTGAATAAAATAAAACAAATATCCCTTTCCTGCATAACAATTAAATTAAAATACACTGTGCAATTAATACAATGTAGACAGTAACAGGCAGACTTTTCCACTGAGGTTGACAGTTGTGCAAATAACAAAACATTTGTGCAAATCTCAAATAAAACATTCAAGTCAATTTGTCACAAAATAAGCTATATCAAAATCATAAAAAAAAATATATATATTTTTTTAAATCGATATAAACGATATTGTCTCGTACCATATCGCGTTTGAAAATATATCGATATATATTAAAATCTCGATATATTACCCAGCCCTAAAAGAATGCGGTGTTGTTCCTGTTGTTGCAGCAGCTGACGCAGGTGAACTGGGGTGCAGAAACACTCCTTCACAGTACCATGTCCAGGACTAAAAGCAGTGCAGATCCGCCCCTCTTAGACAGGATTAGGAGTCCAGAATGTGATCCTGCAGACTCTTAAAGAAAGTCCTGGTCGGCGCTCCGAGGTCCTCCATATAAGTGATTTTTACTGTCACTGAAGGTATCAGAGACTAAAATTAGATGATTAAATTGAACATATTATTGCAGCTTTTTTTATAATGAATAAAATTGAGAAGCAACCTTCCTTTGTGTGTTTATCTGCTGTAGCAGCTTTGCTGCTGGGAACATCTACCGTGTGGTCTTGTGGGCTGCACAGAGAGGATATTTAAATTCAGCCTTGGTGGCACTCAGAAATAATGGAGAACTTTGCTCCACGTTAATCCCCCTTCAGTGTTTCTCAGGGTAGTTGAGGATTTACTCTGTCAAAAAAAGCAGATGCTGGCGTCTGCGGCTTGGATCTAATGGATCTAATGGTGCAACACGATGCCTCCTCATCTTCAGCGGCTGCATCTGATGGCAGGAGTTTTGCAGCAGTTTGACTGAATCTGCATATTTACAGCAATAAAGCAGCCTCTATTTCACGCCTGTGTGGCCTGCGAGTCTCCCTGCTCGGTGCTTGGAGAGCACGGCTCTGCCACGTTAACATAACCCCACGGCTTCCCGCCGCCCCCGTCTGATTTACGGACGCTGACCCATCTCGCTGCGTAACAGCAGCTCCGCCTGTAGCCACATAACGGGCCATAACTGCTGGCCACAACTGGACTCCTGCACCCGTACGGGCTTTTACCTCCTCCAGCTGCAGGGAGGATGGGAGGAAGGGAGGAAGGGAGGATGGGAGGAAGGGAGGAAGAGAGGAAGGGAGGAAGGGAGGAAGGAGCAGTGAGCTGTTTTATCCTGCTGCACCGGCTGCAGCGGGACCAGGATGTTCTACTGATGCTCTGAGAGCTGGGGAGGTTCATCTCAATCATAGAATTACCATCTGTCTATCTGTCTGTCTGTCTGTCTGTCTGTCTGTCTGTCTGTCTGTCTGTCTAAAACAGGGGTCGGCAACCTGCGGCTCCAGAGCCTCTTTAGCGCCGCCCTAGTGGCTCCTTGGAGCCTTTTCAAAAATGTTTGACCTTTTTTTTGCTTTTTTTCTTCTTTTTCCCTTTTTTCTCTTTTTTTCTCTTTTTTTATTTTTTTCCCTTTTTTTCTTCTTTTTTTCTTTTTCCCTCTTCTATTTTTTCTCTTTTTTTCTTCTTTTTTTCCTTTTTTTGCTTTTTTTCTTTTTTTCTTTTTTTTCTCTTTTTTTCTTCCTTTTTCCTTTCCTTTTTAATCTCGATATTTAGACTTTTTTTTTCTCGAAATTTTGACTTTTTTCTCGACATTTCGACTTTTTTCTCAAAATTTTGACTTTTTTCTCGACATTTCAACTTTTTTTTTCAAAATTTCGACTTTTTTCTTGACATTTCGACTTTTGTCTCAAGATTGTACTTCAACATTAATCTTGACATTTCGACTTTTTTCTCGAAATTTCGACTTTTTTCTCGAAATTTCGACTTTTTTCTCGAAATTTCGACTTTTTTCTCAACATTTCGACTTTTTTCTCGCCATTTTGACTTTTTTCTCGAAGTTCATAATGAAAAAAAAATCTTCCCCCAGTTCTAACTAATATAGAAACATGCAGCATGTGTTGCCTTCATTCTAAGGCTTATACAAGACTTTTCATTTTTTGTGTTTTTGGTCCAATATGGCTCTTTCTACCTTTTGGGTTGCCGACCCCTGATCTAAATTAAAGGGTAACATTTCAGATAGTTAACATAAACATTTTGACTAGAAAAGATTTGACCTTTTTTTTCCTTTTTTTCTTTTTTTTTCCTTTTTTTCTTCTTTTTTTCTTCTTTTTCCCTTTTTTTCTTTTTTTCTCTTTTTCTTTTTTTCTTCTTTTTTCCCTTTTTTCTTTTTTTCTTTTTCCCTCTTTTTCTATTTTTTCTCTTTTTTTCTTCCTTTTTCCTTTTTTCGACTTCTTTCTCGAAATTTCGATTTTTTTCTCGACATTTCCACTTTTTTCTCGAAGTGCATAATGAAAAATAAATCTTCCCCTAGTTATAACTAATATAGAAACATGCAGCATGTGTTGTCTTCATTCTAAGGCTGATACAAGACTTTTCATTTTTTGCGGCTCAAGACATATTTGTTTTTTGTGTTTTTGGTCCAATATTGCTCTTTCTACATTTTGGGTTGCCGACCCCTGATCTAAAATAAAAAGGGTAACATTTCAGATAGTTAACATAAACATTTTTACTAGAAAAGATTTGACATCTTTTCAGTCTAAATGTTGAAAAGAGCGTGTATTTGGATAATAGAGCTCGTTTACACCTGGTATCAGCAGCTCTCCTGAGTGGTCCAACCACAAATGGACAGATGTCCAGCTGTCCGTCCTGCTCCGACAGACACCTGGACGGAGTCTGAGCTGTAGGAGACGAGCACCGTGTTCTGGTTTAGTGGAACATCACCAGGCTGGTCCAGAACCAAGCAGTGGTTCTAGACGCTGTTCCTCTACGTTGAGAGATGCCAGCTGAGCTGATCTGGGTGTCTGGTGAGGACTATGATAGACCCAGGACATGCTGGAGAGATTATTACACTTGGTACACTGCACAAACGAATTTCTTACAAAGTTAAAAAGCCTTGTTTCAAGAAAAAATAAGACTATTTCAGACTATTTTTCTGGTTTGAAGAGTTCTAGTCAAGAACATCTTTCTTACTCTATTGGCTGTGATATTTTCGCTCATAATAAGACAAATTTGACTAGATTTAGGAATATAAGCCTTATTATGACCTGTAGTACATTCTAAAATCACTACAGAAAGGTAACCAGTGAATAAACATTACATACATCATCATCATCATTGTTTTATGTTTGATTCATTGAACTGGTTGCAACCCAAATCTAGACGGCAATTTCACCGGCTTCACTTCCTTTTTAAATGTGTTTATTTTCACGGTCCTCCATATTTAAAAGAACTCATGATTCCATATAACTCTCCATACTCACTCAGACATATGCATTTTCCATTTTCCTTTGTTCCTAGAATTTCAAAAGAGGTTGGTAAAAGATCATTTTATTTTAAAGCTCCATCAGATTGGAATAATCTTCCTCTCTTTTTGCGTTCTATTACCTCTTTTCATTGTTTTAAGTTGGCATTATATTCTCATCTGAAAACAAATTGCCTATGTTTTTAATTTATTTATGTATTTTTTTGTGTCCTTTTTTTCTATTTATTTATTTTTATTTATTTATTTATTTTTTCTTTTCTCTGTTATGTTATATTTATCTCATTGTTTAGGTTATTTAATTAGCTTACTTTGTAACTAGACTTATGTGGGTAGGGGTTGTATGTGGGAGGGGGTGAGCAAGATGTTTGTGTTTGTTTTATGTCCTGTATGTATGTACTGTAATGTGATATATTATAATGTTGTATGTTTTATGGGACCCCCTTGAAAATGAGATGTTACATCTCAAGGGGCTATCCTTTAATACATTCTAAATTCTAATTCTAATAACATTAACCCCTGACATCTGTCTTAGTTATGGCATGATGGGGGACATCAAAGATTCAGACTTCTCCGACAGGAACTCACATTTTCCAACGTAAAAAGAAATTAGTACATTTAACTGAGAACACACTGTGCTGATGAAAAAATAAAATCAAAAAAGGATTTTGCTGTGCCTGCTGTCTTATCACAAAGTAAAGAAGATATGGCTGCTTTCGGTATTGTTGCTGTCTCAGTATTTGAAAATGCTTTTCACTATTTGAATTGTGAAATTGAGAAAGGACAGATGGCACTGCAAATGTGGCAACAGATATTTCCACACAACTTCTATCATGTTTGCTGAGTTTTATGTGAATGAAAGGAACTCTCTTAAAAACATACAGATAACTTCCCAGTCATGCAGACATTTTTAAGACTTTTCCACCACATGAAATGTTGATACAGAATGTCAAGGCATCTTTGAAT
The DNA here is from genome assembly GCF_033807715.1 of Cololabis saira. Classification (NCBI taxonomy): domain Eukaryota; kingdom Metazoa; phylum Chordata; class Actinopteri; order Beloniformes; family Belonidae; genus Cololabis; species Cololabis saira. The sequence continues at coordinate 9,992,560 of NC_084605.1, read as the reverse complement.
TGTATTGTTTTGTCTTTTTTTGTTACTTTGTTACTACTTTTCTGCCAATAATTGGCAACTATGTGCCATTTCACGTCTATGTGAACATATCCTGTTCCCTTAAATAAAATTGGGATTAAGTTAAAAGCCAGGTCTCCCACGGCATGGGGTCAACTTGAGCAAATAAAGATACTCATCACCTAATATTGTCAGGGCAGTGAGAACAGAGAGAACTGGGTAACGCAAGCCTGTTATGAAATTATATGTATTTGCCACTTTTATCTTATAAATATAGTGAAATAATTATTCTGCTTTGAACAATTAGAGGAAGCGGGTGAAGCATTTGTCAGTGACTTATTATCTGTTTGATAGTTTTTTCAACCACTCTGCATCAGTCAAGTCTGCAGTTGAATGTGATATGAATGCATATTTTTCACAATAAAAACATTCCAAGGACAGACGGGTTTCTATGCAATTAAAGCTTGAATGTATTTTTTCTTGGCTACTTTATTTTTCATCCTCCAAGCGCACAATGTAGTGTCCCTGTTTTTGCAGTGTAGCCAGCCGTTGGCCTCCTTCAGCTTGGTTTTTGGGGGCTTTTATGAGTTGTGTGTAGTGCTTTTGCAGACTTTGACACAGACTGAAAGAAAATTTCATACATTGATTGTACATTTATTTGCAGCGAAACCTCACATACGCTAAATTACATCAAAGCTTGGATTTCACCACCTGCTACCGCTACTTAGATGGGTTTTTTTCTCTTCAGTTTCGCTTTCTTCATTGGATAAACTGGACTTCAGCTGGTAATAAACCCTCATACACAGTTTTCTGTGAGTAAGGCTCAGTTTGTATCTGCTGGAACACTCCAGCTGTAGACGTCTCCCTACAGCCAAAAGCACAATTCATTGGTAAACAGATGGTAAATCAAGATGTTTGAGGTCCTGTCAAGGTGTTTCCTGGGTGTCATGAACTAACTGACACAAAAATCTGAAATTTGAAGGTGCTTTTTGTTTGTTTTTTACAAGATGTCAGATGTTGGATGTGAATAACTGATGTTCATGGGACTTAGAGTTTTAGGTAATAGCATTTGGGAGTATCATACAAAATTTGAAACCAATTTTCCTGTAGAATACGCTACTATTAGCATATTTAGATCTATGCTCATGTCTTGGGAGTTGAGGGTCATCTTTCTTGACTCCATGTATCGTTGTCATCAAATAAAAGGCCTTTATTATCATATTTCTTTCTGTAGTAAGTCTTACAGTTGCAGTTTCATAAAAATGCTCCTAATGCACTTCCTCCAACTGTTATGAACTTTACTCTTGTTGATGTTCAGACAGAATTGATTAAAATTATCTAAAAACTGATTTAACATTTTCAAAGTTGCAAGCCAATGAAAAGTAAAGATGTGCCTCTTATAGGGTCCAGGACCAAGATATTCTGATGTAAACGTTCAAATTCCAAGAAACTCATCTAATCATATTGGCATTCTTTGAGTGACTGCCAAATTTGGTAACATTTCATCCATGAGAGTATTTGTTTTAACCCCTCAACCACGGGTTGCTATTTCTATCCAACTAAAATCACCCTGATGTTTGCTGATTTTAGATCATTTCACTATACATCTGTATTTTTTTTATATATCAGCTGAAAAAACGTCCTTCAAAAGTGCTGATTCTATATTTTGTGCCAGCTGATTTCAGGCCAGGCGAGCCTGATATCCTCCAAAGACATCGCTCACCTCTGCCGTCGCTTTATATTACAGTCATTTGTCCGATCTGCTCGTGAAATATGTCGCCTCGCCAGCGGATAATCAGATATTCTCTGTGTCAGCTCGTCAGTTCGCCTGCAGACCAGGTGGCACATGTAATCATTTAGTTACATCAGCGGGGCGACCGGACTGCTGTTAGTCTTCCCCGGGCCGCCGGCGCTCTGACGGCCAGGCCTGGATGAGTTAGAAGCCCGAGGACACACCCCGGCCTGTCTATTCAAATCCTCTTCCTGGTACGTCAGGCTAAATCTCCCCCCTAATTGACAGAGGAGAGGATGATTTCTGCCAGGCGTTCTGATGCCAGGATGCAGCAGAGGAAAGCAAAGGTGGTTCCAATCTATAACAATGGTGATAAACACATTATATCACATTATAGACCTGTGTCATTGCTATCTCAGTTTTCAAAAATACTTGAAAACTTGATTTTATTGAGAAATGTGGGTTATTGAATGACCATCAATATGGATTTCGGAGTAACAGATTGACTTCTTTGGTAGTAATGGAATTTGTAGAAAACATAGCAACAGTACGGTGGCCGAGACCCGCCATTGCAGAAAATTAAAGAAACGCTGCAAATAAAAAGAAACGCCGCTGCAAATAAAATAAACGCTTTGCAAATGAAATAAACGCTGAAAATAAAAACAAACGCCGCTGCAAATAAAAGAAACGCCCCAAATATAAAGAAACACCGCTGCAAATAAAAAAAAATAAAATGACGCAAATAAAAAAGCCACAACGGAAGTGAATTACCGGGGACTATTTTTGCTGATGCACCGGTGTTTTTTACGTGAGAGGAGAAGAAGAAGACGAAGAGGACGTAAGTGAAAAGGAAGAAATAAGAAGAGCGAGGAATAAGAAGAACAACGGACGAGAAAATAAGTGAAAAGGTTAGTGTTCAACGTCGCTACGTGTAATTTTTAATGTGCAACACCGGTGCATCAGCAAAAATAGTCCCCGGTAACTCACTTCCGTTGTGGCTTTTTTATTTCCGTCGTTTTTTTATTTTATTTGCAGCGCGGTTTCTTTATATTTGCAGCATTTCATTTATTTGCAGCAGCGTTTCTTTTTGTTTGCAGCGTTTATTTTATTTTCAGCAATGGCGGTTTTCGGCCACCGTACAACAGCTATGGATAATAATCTATATGCAGTGGGTGTTTTTGTTGATTTACCTTAAGTGTTTGACACAAATAATCATTCTTTACTTTTGCAGAAATTGGAGCATTATGGCATAAGAGCCATTACACTAAAGTGGATAAAAAGTTATTTAAGTAATAGGTTTCAGGATGTAGAAATACACAGTGTCACATTTTAGAAAATCTCTACATTCATCACATCCATCCCGAAAGGCTTAGATTTCTTTAGCGCAAAGATCCTGCAAACATAAGCCACTTCAGTGTGTAAAATATTAAGAGCATCACTACATATGTATTGACAGTAGCAACAAGGTCTTCTGACAGAGGGCAGGTTCTAACCTGCAGAAAATCTGGAAATGAATTCAAATGTATGCTTGATTTTGAACACCGTTGAAGTGAATGAGGCTTCATTAACAGACAGTTTCACTTTTCACGTCTCTCATTAACATCCAGAAGGAATTCAGCGCAATATGAATTATAATAATGTCAGTGCAGGTGAAAGGAAAGGTCAGATTACAAGCTTCTACAGGCGGCATATCAATCAGGCTTCGCTCATCCCAAGAGTAGTGGAAACATCTGCGAAGATTGTTAAATTACAGAAAAATATTGCAAACCGAAACGTGTAAACAAACAGCACTGATGGATGACAGATGTCTAATTGCTTCTTCTTTTCATCAATAGCCAAGAGGCATCTCCCTCTCCCTGGTCACCTCAGACAGCTTTTCTGGGAGGATACTGAGGCGTTGAAAGGCCAGACATGAGACACAATTATGTGCAAAAGATACCAGCAGTAATCCTGCCATCTTAGCTGTAGCACACTAAAGGTTGTGATATTGTGATTTTCTTTCCATCAAAGCTCATGACATTAGCTGTAGCCTACAAAGCTCATAACCTGTCATCAGACATAGTATGCTAAAGCTTTTGAGATTATGTTTTTGTTACCATGCTAAAGCTCATGATGTAACATTGACATTATAAGCTAAAGCTCATATGTTAGCATTAGCATGCTGAAGCTCATTACATGGCATTAGCTACAGCATGTTATGCAATGTTGGCATCAGCTGTAGGCTACTATAGCGTAGCTAACATTATTCTTAACTAGGAACTAGAAATTAATTCGACCAGACTGATTTATAGGCTCGATTAGGGTTCGTGAAGCGTCTTGGCTAGCCTTAAAAAGACCAAACAATGTAAATTATAGCTGGAAACATTGTGGGTAACAATAATGCTTTGATACTTCTCTTTAGATTTGTCTGTTGCAAAGAGTAAAGTTATTTATGTGCCAATGGAAATGTAATTTGTTTTTACCCAGAAACTGCTTTTGTTACAAAAGCAGACTTGTTTCAGTGGAGCTGAAGTGGAATTACTTCATATCCAAGAGCCAGAATTGTATTTTCTTTAAAAAAACACTTTTTTGTCCTCTGGCCTCCAGACAATACATTCACAAATCTGAACTGGTCTGTGGATTTCAGATATTTGCTGCACAGTTCACCCTCAGGGCTGAGGTGGAACAACTGAGCAGAGCTTTTAGCTCAATCCTTTTTCCCGTACAGTGGTTTTGTGATTTCAAAAAAATCAATTAGGTGGCACAGCAGGAAGGTTGTCAGGAAGGCTAGAAGTAACTTCACTTTTGCAGGTTTTGTATTTAAACAGGACAGTATGGGGAAAAAATTTACCAGAACAAAAAGGCAGAAGACACTGATTCAAACCACACTGGTCATTTATGGCTGCTCTGCTTCACTCTGTGTTGTAGAAACAGTGAAACCTACTGGTCAGGCTTCAAACGACATGAAGCGCGCGTGCGTGCGTGCGTGCGTGCGTGCGTGCGTGCGTGCGTGCGTGCGTGCGTGCGTGCGTGCGTGCGTTTGCTGATGTGATGTGTTTTTAAGTGCGATGTGTTTTCATGCTCCGGATTTCCCTGCAAACACATCTTAAAGGAGCTGTATGTAAGAGCAATAATAAAACGAATCATAAAATGACCCCGATATGTCAACAGACATTTAAAAATCATGTTCATTTCAAATAGTTATGTCACTGACAACAGCACTCAAGCCAGGATATTCCAGTTTAAGAAGAGGAGTTGCAGCCCTCAACTGATGTTTATGTTGTCATTTTTTGTTTTGGCCTGAAGCTCCACCCTCCACCTATCTCCCAATCACCAAGTCAGTATTGTTTCTGAAGCTCCACCCTCCACCTATCTCCCAATCACCAAGTCAGTATTGTTTCTGAAGCTCCACCCTCCACCTATCTCCCAATCACCAAGTCAGTATTGTTTCTGAAGCTCCACCCTCCACCTATCTCCCAATCACCAAGTCAGTATTGTTTCTGAAGCTCCACCCTCCACCTATCTCCCAATCACCAAGTCAGTATTGTTTCTGAAGCTCCACCCTCCACCTATCTCCCAATCACCAAGTCAGTATTGTTTCGGCATCCGGGTTGCCAGCTCGGCTCTAATTATTGCAGCCATGGCAGCCTACGTTCCTGCTGCATTCTGCAGCCTACCTGGCAACCTCTGGTCGGGGGGAGGAGGGGGAGGGTACACGTCGCTCAACAATATTTTGAAAGTGACTGCAGTACCAGTTTTGGCCATTTCTTACAGACGGCTCCTTTAAGGCTTTCGAAAGTACGGGTGGTCACTATTGTTTAACGTTCTCTATTTGGGACGGATCAGGACTGCAAGGATGCCAAGACAAGACATTGTTTTGTTAAGCAAAATCTATGGCGATCCCTGGAAAAGATGAGGTCTTGAAAGCAGAATATGTTGCTCTAAAATCTCAGTGTCCTTTTCTGTATTAATACTATCTACTACTATACAATCTGGAATACTGGGAGCATATCTACCTGTCATATGCATATATCTTGACATTTGTTTTTAATAATACATGATAAAGCATTTAAAAAAAAGAGCAGAGGTCCTCATACAGAGCCCTGTGGAACTCCTCAGTTAACTTTTTTTGACAATGATAACATTAAAAATTATTTTTGGTCATTACTTGGAACACCAGATATTTTAGCAAAATGTAGGTGCATCTTCTAATAAAAACAGTATAAAACAGTTCAAGGTATCAATATATATTTTGTGAATTAAGTTAACATGTGTAAGATGAATACATATTTTAATTTGCTTGAATGTGTGCTTGAGTGAAAGTAATTAGTTATATTTCATCAATTTGGTTTATTTCTGGACGTGACGGGGCTGAGGATTGAACCTCTGCTCTTCCAGTGGGATGGTAATTGATCATTTTTGATTGCGTTCCAGCTGTCCCAATGCTTTTCCTCTTTGATACAAAGAATTGGTTTGGTTGCACTGGATTCGACTATGATTTCTGGGAGGTCCGACTGACAGACACAGAAGAAACAAGCTCTGGTTGCCAGTGGATAAACATACAGCCAATAAGAGACCTGAAGCATGTGATGTGAGCAGAGTGACAGTTAGACGAATATTAACAAAATACATCCAAAATGACTGTGATGAAACGGTAACACTGTCAGGTTTATTGATACAAGGTGCTATTAGCAAGTCCATCTTGGTAGTTTTGAATAGCTGTCCTTGTTGTTTTGGTATGAGTCATTGGATAAAGCCCGTCCCACTGGAGTCGGGCCGGTATGTGCTATACTGGTGGAAGTAAGTTTGTTTGGGTGGCGTGCCAGACACCTGCCTCACAAGCTACCCCAGACTTCTCCACATACACGCTGTCATTGACAAACATGAGAGAGCATTTGACCACATTTCTTTATTAAAGATTAAGAAACTTCAAGCAGTAGATTCAAAAATAAAATTAAAGCTGCAAGCAGCGATAAACGGGCCCTTGCACCCTTGTGCACGTTCAGGCGTGTTGCAGTGGAAGCTTGTATGACTTGCATGTAGATTCTTCAGGCCTGGACATTTAGCGGATGACACCACCCACAACTCTTTATATCAAACCATTCAAAAGTTATGGCAGAAAGTTGGAACTATCAGATATCGACCAATCAGATGAAGGGGCGGGCTAATTTGCAGCAATTATGTTCAAGGATTCAAAACCATGTCTGATGACACCACCCATGAGTCTTTATGTCAAAGCATTCAAAAGTTATGCCAGAAAATAAGGACTATCAAATATTGACCAATCAGAAGAAGGGGCGGGGCTAATTCATGCCAATGAAGGTCAAGTACTCAATACCGAGTCCGATGACACCACCCTCATGTCTTCACAACCCGTTCAAAAGTTATGGCAGAGAAATGTTTTTCTAGGGGGCGCTGTTGAGCCGTTAGGCCACGCCCATTAATGCAAACCATGAAATATCAAATTTATCGCCAGGCCTGGCTTGTGTGCAAAATTTGGTGACTTTTGGGGAACTATCAAATATGGACCAATCAGATGAAGGGGGGGTGCGCTTTTTGGCATCTAGTGTCGCCACGGTAACGCTTTTGAAAGAGAAAAGTAATGCGCGTCGTCCCAGGATAGAGACGCACATTTTGATGTATAACACACCTGGGTGCACGTTACGGTTCGGGCTTTATTAACTGCCGCAGGAATGGCATAAATTGCGCCAGAATTACGCGATTAATTCAAAATGGCCGACTTCCTGTTGGGTTTTTCGGCCATGGCGCCAAGACACTTTTCTTTAAGTTGAGACATGATACAGGTGTGTACCGATTTTCGTGCATGTACGTCAAACCGTATTGTGGGGCTTGAGGCACAAAGTTTTCTTGGGGGCGCTGTTGAGCCATTAGGCCACGCCCATTAATGCAAACCATTAATTATCAAATTTTTCACCAGGCCTGGCTTGCATGCAAAATTTGGTGACTTTTGGGGCACGTTTAGGGGGGCAAAAAGCCCCTCCTTTCGTCAGAAGGATAAAGAATAAAGAAAGAATTCCTACAGATACAATAGGGCCTTTGCACTGCAAGTGCTCGGGCCCTAGTAAGGGTCTCCCTCAGATGGACTTTGACAGACTGTACGTGTGGGCAGTTCCTGTCATCACCAGATGGGGCACTGGAGCTTTTACACGAAGAATGACGCATGAAAGGTCTCGTTCTACCTCTATGTTGCTGACCAACGGTAACCTTGGGGTCCTCCCACTTTGTCATGTTGGGGAAGTACAACGTGAGAATCAGTTTGGACAGCAAGACCAAGAACAGGTCCATGTGGAGAGTGTGTGGACGGCAGCTACATTAAAGATCTGGTCCTCTAACTGGATAATCTCGTCTCATGGAGGTCTGATCAGCAAATTGTTGCTTGAGAAAATGGTACGTTTTGAATCCACAGAAGTATTAAGCTTTATGTTAGAAAAATTTGGGACAATATCCAAATTCAAAAAAAGAAAAACCAAAGGTTGTAACATTGACTTTGACTTTATTAGACAGTCTGAACCCAAAATATTTCAGGATTTCTCTCAACTTTGTTTTATTTGTACCTCAATTTTCACATTTCAGGTGTGCAACGTAAACGTGGATCCATAACAACCAATACAATGAAGTTGATGAAAGAAACATGAAATATTATTGGGTTTCATACAGTCTGTAAAGAAAGAAAAGTCCAAGTAAATTTAAGGACCTTCTCGCCTTTACCACACATACTCATCACATTTTAGGTTGTAACCAAATATCTACTGGATTTAGCTCCTTGGGATTAAACTCTACTGCGAATGCAGCAAGTATGAGCAAGCAGCATCACCAAGTGATGCCAGATATGAAAGTTGGTGTAAAGCAGTAGCGAAAGTTCTGACATCTCACGGTAAAAACGATAAATTGAGGAAATGAGCCTGAAAGAAAGAAAGAAAGAAAGAAAGAAAGGAAGGAAGGAAGGAAGGAAGGAAGGAAGGAAGGAAGGAAGGAAGGAAGGAAGGAAGGAAGGAAGGAAGGAAGGAAGGAAGGAAACAAAGAAAGAAGGAAGGAAGGGAGAAAACAGGAAGGGAAGAAGGAAGGAAATTAGCCTGAAAGAAAGAAAGAAAGAAAGAAAGAAAGAAAGAAAGAAAGAAAGAAAGAAAGAAAGAAAGAAAGAAAGAAAGAAAGAAAGAAAGAAAGAAATGAGCCTGAAAGAAAGAAAGAAAGAAAGAAAGAAATGAGCCTGAAAGAAAGAAAGAAAGAAAGAAAGAAAGAAAGAAAGAAAGAAAGAAAGAAAGAAAGAAAGAAAGAAAGAAAGAAAGAAATGAGCCTGAAAGGAAGAAAGAAAGAAAGAAGAAAGAAATGAGCCTGAAAGAAAGAAAGAAAGAAAGAAGAAAGAAATGAGCCTGAAAGAAAGAAAGAAAGAAAGAAAGAAAGAAAGAAAGAAAGAAAGAAAGAAAGAAAAAGAAAAAAATGAGCATGAAAGAAAGAAAGAAAAAAAGAAAGTAGGAAGAAATGAGCCAGAAAGAAAGAAAGAAAGAAATGAGCATGAAAGAAAGAAAGAAAGAAAGAAAGAAAAAAATGAGCAAGAAAGAAAGAAAGAAAGAAAGAAAGAAAGAAAGAAAGAAAGAAAGAAAGAAATATTCCCGTTGATGACACTTTTTGTATTGGTATTTTTTTTATCGTTATTGAGATAAATGCCAGAAATTATCGTGATACATTTTTTTGTCCATACCGCCCATCCCTAGTGTTCTGGACATCCAGTCGATCCCAAACTCTTCCAGGATGGTGGATGAGCTGTTGTGTGATCTGAGGATCTTCTGAAGACGTTAACGGCTCTTAGATCGCTCCAATCAACTGCTCCAACCAGTCAGTGTGTTTGAATCAGGATGAACATATTAAATGTGGAATCATAAATGTGCATCGTTGACATGGAATATTTCGCTCCCTCGCACCTTCCTGCTATAGTAAGCTCGTTCTATGTGAGTCAGAAGTCTGACTGAAGACGACTGCAGCTTTCTGTTACCGAGGAACGATCATTAGTCTGCTCGGCTACAGAATAACACTTAAAGTCAGTTTTTCCTCTTTCTCCTACAGAACAATGTGAATCACGTGAGCTGTTTGAATCTTCAACATTCAGCGGTTTCATTTCCCAATGGAATGTTCATTTTCCTCTCCTTTGCAACCCTACTTACAAACAAGGACATGATGTTAGGTGTTGCTAGGCTGTTCTGTCTTCTGCTAGCTATAGGGTTGCCACCCGTCCCTTAAAATACGGAATCTTTACGTAATTGGGAATTAAAAGTTGCGTTCCGTATTGAACCTATACGGACGTATATTATGCTCTTATTTATTGATGTCATAATATACAGGTGGAGGTCGGAAAATTTGAATATATTTCAAAACTTCATTCGTAGTAAATTCAACTAAAGGTGAAGCAAATATATTATTTCCCACTACATGCAAAGTGAGATATTTCAAGGCTTTAATTTGTTATAATGTTGATGATTATGACTCACAGTTTATGAAAAACCCAAATAAAAAATCTCAAAAAATTTGAATATTTTATGAAATCAATAAACAATTCAATCATCAAAATTATAACAAATAAAGGTTTAACATATTTAGCTTTGCATGTAATGGGACTATGTAATATATTAGTTTCACCTATTAAGTTGAATTATTGAAATAAATTAACTTTTACACCATATTCTAGTTGAATTATTGATTATAAATTAACTTTTACACCATATTCTAGTAGAATTATTGAAATAAATTAACTTTGACACCATATTCTAGTTGAATTATTGAAATAAATTAACTTTTACACCATATTCTAGTTGAATTATTGACATAAATTAACTTTTACACCATATTCTTCACCTGTATCTATATTCTACATCTGGGTTTACGTGGACATACGTAGCATAGGAGGATATTTCAGTTGCTAGTATGGTTGGCTGTCTGTACAGTCACGCAAGTTCAATGCTATTAAAGCATTTAAACTTTAAATCAAAGCGTTTTGTTTTTTCATATAAAATAAACACATTTCTATGCAGTTTAGAAGTTTTGGGGATGTCCCTTTTTTTTGGCGCCTGCGCTGCTGAAATTGGGGTGTCCCTTATTTCTATTTGTGAAAGGTGGCAACCCTAGCTAGCTACTTTACTGTTGTCATAAAAGAATTAAGTCAAAGTCTGAATATTGTACCAACTAAGGAGGATTTATCTGCTAATCTATCTTATTTGTAAACTATTTAACCATTCCTCATTGTTTTTTTCCTGATCATGTTCCTTGGAATGGTTCCACGTAGACCACCGATTCCAGATTGTAGTTATTTCCACAATTCCACATCTTAACTCCCATAGAAAGCTTCTTTCCAGGACTCCGTGCCCCATAGCAGCCCTGGGGACGAACACGGACCTGTGACTTTGTTTCCAGCTGTTATCACTTGGACCTTGGACTCATTGGTTTGTTCGTTTTTAACCACTGTGTTTCAAACAGGTCTGTGTTGTAAAAAACGATTCTGCGATTCTAAATCGATTCTCATATTAATTCCTAAAAATCGATTTGTATGTCTAAAGATGTTTTTTTTTTAATTATTATATCTTCGCCCGGCGAACTTTAATCCCAGTAGTTGCATCATTTATTTTATGCATCTATGTGGTGTGAAACTATCAAAAAACATGGTCAAGTTTAATACTACTATTAATATGTTGCATAACTACACAGTCATGTAATTCAGGTAACAGCCCAAACATTTTTTAATAACACCAACCCAAATCGATATCGGATCGGATTTAATCGTGATGATCGATTCTGAATCTTAGGAATCGGAATCGAATTGATTCTTGACATTTGAATTGGCCCCCAGCGCTAGTTTCAAAGCAAATGTGACTCTCTGATTTATACAAACTTTATTCATACTTTTATTTTCTGGCCCCATCTGAGGTCCGGACTCATGTTTCTCACTGTGATTCAGTCACATGATGTATATATTTTAGGGTTAACTTGATTTATACTTGGGTTTTGTGTGACTTGATACGTTTTTTTAAAACTTTTAAAAAAGCCAATCGTGAATCATTTAGCATGGGAGTCATTCTATAATTAGGGGTACATGTCATGTCCATGGGCTGTATTTATCAATTTTACTAAATATTCACTTAAAGCAATGATCAGCTTTATATCAGGGCACATTTCTCTTTCATTTAATACAAAAAAGTCAACAGATTCCATCATTTATTTTTCAAAAAATGCTTATTCTATACTGGATTTTGTTGTTTTTGTGCTGTCCGATTTGCTAAATGTCAGGTTTTGCTCTTCAGATTAACACTAAAATACATTTTTTTCTATTTAATTTCCATAATTATTTGTTCAAAATAATCATTAAAATATTAGAAAGGTGTTTTAAAAACTATTTGGTTCATGCATGTACATTAAATCATCCACTTTGTGTGTGTCCGAGAAATCTCTGTCAACTGTGTTACCCATTGGAAAAAACCCCCATAAATCAGCAATGGTTTGCTCCAAAGTCACATGTCCAAAATTATATGATGTCCCTTCCTTCAGGGAGGGAGATTTGAAGACAGTGTGGTAAATTTCTTCTACTCCTCTTCAATATTTCATCAATATTATTGTGTGCACATAGAGTGGGTTGATTGATCGTCAACTGTGTTATCAACATGTTCTTGTGAACTTGCTTTACATGTTATTTTTACAAAAATACAGAGAAACTGTATAAAAACATGAGTTGATCAAGGCCATGTAGTGACAGGTCCAAGGTTTGCAGTTAGCACAAAATGCACTAAAATTGCCGAAATGTCAACTGTGTTACCCACCAACTGTAACACTGTAACACTGTAACTGTAATTAGAGTTTAAGCTTGGCAATTATTGAATTTAGCACATTTAGGGTGTATATTATGGAAACAACTAGATTTTTTATCAAAAAAGAAAACTGATTTTGTCACTTTTGGTTGATATGAAATGTACCCCTAATTATAGAATGACTCATGGGCTCTCCTGGACTTGGGTTTTTTTAGAGACGTGTTATGATTACTTGGTTTATAAAGGCTTCTGATGACCACTCAGTTTGAACTTTCTCCACATTTCTCACAGGATTGTCATCTTTTCGTCTTGGAAATTCCCAAATCCCTTCACTTTGGGAAGGGATGAATCAATTTGTATATTTTAGCATTTTTGCTCCGGTTTTATCAGCATACAAACCAACAAGTTGTTTCAGATTAGGTGTGAGGTCTCGGGGATGAGTTTTGAAAATGAAGCCCATCATTCTGACAAGCTCAAATCCTTTTATTTTCTTTTTCCACATAAGAACTGTGGGAATGGAAACCCGTCGAGGGTTAGCTGGACCGCTTACGCTGACCATGACGCTGTGAAAATCCTGAAACCTCGACTAGATCGGCACATTTCCCAATGGCCACAGTCGAGTCCAAGCTCCTCCGGCCCGTAAATGCACATTAACTGCACTTGACAGCAAAAGAAAAAGGACTGAAGCATGGGGTTTTATATCTCCTGTTGAAAATGACTTTCAATGAAGGCTCGTTGTACAATATTCTACAGAGAAAAACAGCGTGATGTTCAGCAAACATGGTTGAATTTCTTTTTTTTTTTTTTACAAACAGCTGAGGTATGACACCTGCAGAATCGCCTCTGATTGCACTTTGGATAATGACGCCCTCAGTCATCCCCGCAGGTGATAATGGATCCCATTAGCAATGACTTGTGGGAATATGAGCCTCTGTTTTATCGCTCCCCTCCTCCTGATTAGAATAACTGCAGTACTTTGCAAGAAAAGAAAAGAAAAAAATAACAATATACAAGTGACATTAAATTCTCTTTTACAAAAGCATTAACACATCAGAGATAATGATGACAACGTTTCAGCAGGACCTTTTTTTCTCTTCTCGGTAACAAAGAAGAAAAACAGACTTTAGAAATTCTTAGGCTGCGTTCACACCAACCGTTCGTTCTTCCTTTTGGTTCAAAATTAAGCATCGTGTTCCTCTAGAAACAGAAGTTCTGGTCCAATTATAGGAAATCTCAGTAAGAACGTCATGTTTTTACCTCAATGAGAACAAGGAACGCTCCCTATTTTTGAATTCTTTTGAACAGAACCAAAAAGGTGCGTTTCCACTAGCGGGGCTTCTCTACCAGGCCACGTCTCCATTATCACACGTTAGCGCCAACAAGAAGCTCGAACGAACAAATAACACAGCTAATATCCCTTTTTTGTAAACAGTTGGCAAATATTGGTATTTGGATGCTGATGCTGACATAATTCCCTGGTCGGAGGACAGAATGATGTTACTGACCTGCAAAATCAATAACAAAATTCAAATGGAATTCAAACCTTGATATTTCTGATGCTGAAATAGTCCTAGTCCATATCTGTGGTTCCCCTGATGCCTGTTACTTCTCTACAGTGTTTGTTCTTTTACTGCAAATAGTAAATTACATCAGAATTGGATCAGAGCTCAATAAAAAAGAGGACTACTGCATCTCTAAGTATTAAATGTGTATATCTGCAATAAAAATCCAGTCAAGATGCACACAAGTGCATCAGCAAAAGAGGAAAAATGTTCAGAAATCGCTCTGTGGAATCAAAGCCGTGGCAGTTTTGAGTCGATCAGGTTTGAATGTCATCTGTTCCTTCAGCCACGAGAGCTGATGTGACAGAAAGAGAAGTACTAAGAAGTATTTTATTATAGATAAAACATCCTCCTGCTCGGTCGTGTCGGACCCGGTAGGATCTAGTGACTTGGTAAACTAGCTCTCCGTAACACCTGGGGGCGACAGAGTGCACCACCTTTCATGTTTGCCAGACACCATTGGATCAATGAAGAAGACATCGGCAGAGACGAAAGGGGGAAAAGTGAGAGAACTAGAATCAGAGACGTTCAATAAACGAGACAGCCCACTACGGTTCGGTTCCCTGTATCTGTGTCACGTGACTGCCACGCCCCTTTAGGAAACAGGAAGTAGGTCCTGAGTCTATTGAGTCCTATGGGAAAAGTGAACGTGAGCACAGATTATTACCAATTCCTTCGCCCCATAGTAACCTAAGTAAATATGGGACCCATTTTTCAAAAGCCACAAACCTTCTGAACATTCTGACACCAAAATGGCAATTTTCAGACCGACAAATTAGGAGAAAATGAACTTTGTTTGAGACCTGTCTCTGTCTGAGCTACACACTCTCGCGAAATTTGGCTCTCATCGTTTTCCCATCGGATAAAATGAAGCTTAAAACTAAAATAAAACTTGCTACTTTGCTTAATAATACTGTTATTTTTATTATTTAAGTCTTTTTGGAAGAAAGTTGTACTGTATTTAGTGTTGTATGTTCCAAAACGATGTGGGGAGAGGGGCGGCCACGCCCACTTAGGAGACAGGAAGTGTTTACCATTTCATACCATTGGCAGTAACGTTAATGCGCTATCTTCTGTATACAGGATCTTTGCTAGAATTAAGGAGCTGAGATGGTTGCTTCATTTCGGTTAGCTGTTGGCATACACTGCAGTGGTGGCGATGAACGGCGCAGCGTGTCCAATCAGCACCATCCCTCCTCTCTGCAGTCTCTCGCGGTTGCTTTGACTACCCAACCTGCAGCAGGGATGTTTCTGAGCCCTGCTGAGGTTCACAAAAATCCTAGTTGTGGGTTTGTTTCTGCTAATGAAGACATGCTACTATCCTGGATCCCCACTAATGGAAACGGGCCTCTTATGTACTCATGTTGTCTCCAGTTCAACGACCCAATTTATGTCCCTAGTTAACTCAAATACTTAACCGTGACATGTGGTGCCTGTATTTCCACGCACGGCTGAGTGTTGGAACCCAACAACAAACTGATTCAGACTTCAAATGTGCACTTTTGGTTTACGACCCAGAGTTGCAGTGAACGCAGCCTGAGATCTTCTCCTTCCTGCCGTCTGTCCGTTACAAACAGATACCAAATAAAAGCTGCTATAAAAACATTGAACCCATGAACCACACTTTAGAAAAGCACTAATCCCCCCCATCCCCAGTGTCAAACACTGTTTTACAGTCAACGTTAGAAAACAAATGGAGACTTTAACTTGAAAAACAATGTCTATTTCATATTAAATACAAATGGGGGGAAAGAAAAGTGATTATTTTGTCCAAAGCTGAAGATATACCATATATAAGGTTGGTACAGAGGTGCTTAACAGTAGGTGTCCAACACTAAAATGTCCCTACAGCGGTGCATCATGGATAGTCGCTTACATTGATGAGTTGTGGAGACATCGTTTAATTTCGGCACTTAGAAAACAATCACAATGAATTTCGCGTCATTGTTTTAAATTGAACAAAATTTACAAAGCCATTCAAACAGTCAGAACTTTTTATCAATGTTTATATATATGTCATATATAGATATATATGTATATATACATATATATTTATATATATTTATAGGGTTGCAAAATTCCGGGAATTTTCAAAGTTGGAAACTTTCCATGGGAATTAACGGGAATATATGGGAATTAACGGGAATTAACGGGAATAAATAAGAAATTTACAGAATTGAAGGTTGGCCCTTAACAGGGAACTTAAATATAGTTGGGGGGAATATATTGTAGCATAGTCTTGGCTAAAACAACCAGATTTGATGCAAGTACACTCCTCAATCACATGCACACAGCACATTGCTTACTGGGCTATTGAGGCCACGCCCCCTACAGGCACTGTGCATTCCTCCATCACATGCACAGGTGATTTCTTGAAGCCTGGAAGCCACACATTTGAGCTCAAAGCACAAGACTATTAAAATAATTGTTCATACAAGAATAAAAACTAAAGTTCTACTCAAATAAATCTGTTGAAATGTCATGTTTTTGTATTATCTTGCATGGATATCTGCTTATGACAAAATAAATATTTACATTTATGTTTGGATATGATACAGTTTGTTTAAATTCCCAATTTCCAGTTAATTCCCATAAATTCCCATAATTCCCATAATTCCCAAGGAAAGTTTCCAATTTTGGAATATTTCCAAAATTCCCCAGCTTAACTTCCCATGGAAAGTTTCCGGAAAGTTTCCGGAAATTTACCGGAAATTTTCCACCCCTTTGCAACCCTATATATTTATGTGTTTTTTTAAAATCTCTTTTTGTTTGTTTTTATAACTCAACTTCAAAAATTGAGAATATTCAAAATACACTTTAACCTCACTTCGTTCTTTTTGTATTTACAAGTATGTACAAGACAAAAATTACAGCCGCCGACCCGCCGCCGCCTCTCTCTCCGTCCTCATCTCCTCCCAACAGATGGTGAGATACAAAATCTTTTTAACTTTGTACATTTGTGTGATTTCCTCCTCCGACCCAGCTCACATCCCCGCCCAGACCCAAGTCCAGAGAGTTTGACCCCCACCCTAACCCCCCCCTCCAATCACTATATGGATGTACTGTGGGTGCCCTCAATGGCTTCGGGTATGGGTCCTCCGGAGACTGCCTGGTAGGACATTGGCATGGGGGTCTTGCCAGGGCTCTGCCGGAAGAGCCCCCCGTTGGGGGCCCTGTGTTTGCACTGCATGGTGCCGCTGAGGCTGGTGCTGCTGAGCGGGTGGTGCGGTAGCAGCGTGGTGCTGCCATGACCCTGGGACGGCGGCAGCGTCCTGCCTAGGGTCCCCCCATGGTGAGGGTGGGGAAGAGGAGGCGGCGGCGGGCCCTCCCCGGGCAGGAAGGTGGTCACAGCGAGGCCCGAGGGCGGGTAGTCCCGCACAGACTCCGGCCCCGGACCCAGAGAGGCCTGGCTGGGCTGCATGCTGCCGATGTCCAGCGCAGAGATCTCGATAGAGGGGCCGGGGATCTGCTTGTGGACCAAGTCCTCGTCCAAAAGACTGTTCATACGACGATGCACCTGTTCCAGGTTCACCTCCTTGTCCTACAAGAGGAGGAGTGGGGGAGGGGGGTGGAGGAGGAGAGGGGAGACAGAGGGAGGGAGGGGAGGAGGGACACAGAAGCTGAGATTGGCGATGGGCCCGGTTCTCAGACTGTTTCAGGTCTGCTGGTGCTCCATGCATTCTTAATCAGGCACTGCTTTTGGATGTGGCCTTTGGTTCTGATGGATGGACCACAAAAGCCAATCCGTGTGTGCACTGTGAAATCAAACTTGGCCAGTGAGTCGTAAATGTTGAATGTCTGAAGAATGGCGACGCTGGAGCCAAGCTGCCGGCCGTTTGTTGTAGAGGTCTTGTTGGCTTCTCTTATAAAACTTGAGATCTTTTAGTCGTGCAATCGTGCAAAAGTCACCATTTAGTTCGGAGAATACTTTCACAGATGAGTAAAAACACCTCACTCAAAAAGGCTTAGTGCCATTGCTTAACTATAAAATAGAGCCAAAAAGAAAATGACGTTGTTGATACTAGTTACCCTCATGATTCCACGGTCTGTCGATGAAATAATCAATAATCAGCGTCTCACATGCTTGTGGAGGACTTGTGGTCGACTCTTTGCCACGTTGCCTCAGTTCATTGAGGTCTTTGGACTTATTCACGTATTCAAAGCTCTCTCAAGGTCCTGCCACAACATTTCAGTTGGGCTGAAGGCTGGAGTTTGACTGTCACTGCAAAACCGTGATTCTTTTAGATGTCAGATTCATTCTGATGCAGATCTGCTGCTCTGTTTGGGATGCAGAGGAGTTTCCAGTCCACTCACTGTCTTTTCTGTGGCAGGAAATGGGCATAAAGGCCAAATAACTCTGTTATTCTCTCCGAACTAAATGCATTTACTAAGTTTTAGTTTAATTGTACGACGGAGTATTAGGGCCAATCTAAGACAAAAAAAAAATGGAAATTAAGAAAATTAAGTTGTAGAATTACCAGAATAAAGTCGTAATGTTGTAAGAACAAAGTCGTAATATATAATATAATATAATATAATATAATATAATATAATATATAATATAATATAATATAATATAATATATAAATATAACTTCACAAGATGCTCAATATTCCTCATTTTAACACAGGGAGAAGATGCTCTTCCTGTTAGAGTTCTCATAAATTACCACTTTATTCTTGTAATATTAAGACTTTATTCTCGTAATGTTACGACTTTATTCTCGTAATGTTACGACTTTATTCTCGTAATGTTACGACTTTATTCTCGTAATGTTACGACTTTATTCTCGTAATATTACGACTTTATTCTCATAATATCACGACTTTATTCTCATAATATCACGACTTTATTCTATTACGACTTTATTCTCATTATATTATGACTTTATTCTTGTAATTTCAATTTATTTTTTGTCTTAGTTTATTACAACATTATTCTCATAAATTACCACTTTATTCTTGTAATATTACGACTTTATTCTCGTAATATTACGACTTTATTCTCGTAATATTACGTCTTTATTCTCGTAATATTACGACTTTATTCTCATAATATCACGACTTTATTCTATTACGACTTTATTCTCATTATATTATGACTTTATTCTCGTAATTTAAATTTTTTTTTTTTGTCTTAGTTTGGCCCTAATACTCCGTCGTATAATTGTGCTCTTAAGAATGGTTTTATAACCATTTCTAGATCTCTGCATGGAGCAGTAAATGCTTCTCTAAAGCCTCTGCTGATATCTTTCCCTCTTGACGTTGTGTTAACACACACCTCAATGCTTCAGACCAGCAAACTGCCAAAACATCTGCTTTTACAGAGGTTTTCACAGCTGCTAATCATCTCAGTCGGCACTGGCTGCAGCTTTCCCTCCTGAATCCTATGGAAGTAGGAAGGGCGTACTTAGTATTGCCCGCATTGTTTTTTTTTTAACCATTTTGGCTTCATAACTAATTTAACTTAAAACAACTGCAACCGGATCATTTTAATGTTTTTTCAGGAAACCAGGATTAAAAGAGTGGCTGCTAACGTTTGCACATGACTGTAGTTTTCCTTCATGCATCAGTTAGAGTGAGGTTGATTAATGGATCTGAAAGTTTTCCAGTCCCTCTGTGGTGTGTTTTTCCCTGCTGCCCTTGGAGCTCGTACAGTCTGTGCAGGAGGATCGCAGAATTTGTTCCCTATCAGAACAATTTAATCAAAACGTTGGCTGACGCTGCAGCTGCTGCTGATTGCAGCCATGCATACTTGTTAGGCATTAATAGACAGCGGAGTGTTTCCCTGTCCAGGCGCAGGTCTGTTTCAGTTCTCTGGGTTACACGGAGGTAGAGGACAAAGCCACAGACCAAAAGGCGTGACCGGGGTTTTAAGTGAGGCTTTGGGTCCGGGTCCAGATTCTCTTCACGTTGGAGTGTTTGCTGCCGCTACG
This sequence comes from Cololabis saira, assembly GCF_033807715.1. NCBI lineage: Eukaryota > Metazoa > Chordata > Actinopteri > Beloniformes > Belonidae > Cololabis > Cololabis saira. The sequence goes on along the minus strand of NC_084605.1, from coordinate 9,972,547 downwards.
GTCATTGTGCAGCCGGTCGCGCCGGGAGTTGGGAGAGAATTTAAAGCAAGCGATCCCTTTACAACAAACACATGGAGTCAGTGTTCCTGAACGCGGGCCGGGCAGCTGGGCTCCAGCCCCGGATTCACTTCAGCACACATTTACAATGATATTAGTCACAGTAACTCATCACAGGACACAAGTGGATGTGTGTGACACATTTATACTGTAATTTAATACAACACAGTTTCAGTCAGGTTGCAGTTCAGAAGCGGAGCTGGGTTTAACACAAAACACATGCAATCCTCCCAATCCCCACCCCTGCTGATGGACTTAGAAAGTTTTTCTTCCATCAAAAGTAATAATCCTTGAGAGTTAAAACTCCATTTGCATAATATGTCTCCTCTGTAAGATGGTCTGGGTTATTTACTGAAGGGCTACTTCATGAGGGTTTAATCCTCACATAGAGTGCGTTATCATCACTCTCTTATTCACTGATGTTTTTCCTTCTGCTGCATTCAAGTGGAAAACCACGGGGCAGATTCTACTTTGAAAGACATCGGCCTCTAAACACTGTTTTATGAGGATCAAATTAAGCTTTATTTATACAGCACTTGTCGTACAATAAGACGCACCACAGAGTGGTTAACAGTTAAAACAGAGCGGGCGTCGTCACGGCGACGGCTCAAGTTTGGGATTTCCTGTCATCTTTTTGGAGCCAATAAAGTGATGATGTTTGGAGTTATAGAGCGGTACCTTGGCCTTAAAGGTTGGGTTGTTGGAGATTCTCAACATATTTACACAGTGCTAGTAGTAATTATGTTTCTACATGAGAGCTTTTAATTAACTGCAAGTTGTTTGTAAAAAATAATCTCAGGTGATATAGAAAAAGATATTCTCCTACCCTACCTTTAAAGGATAACATGCTGATTTTATCCATATTAACCTGGACAGTACAAACTCTTGCCCCGAGTCTTGTTGTTTTATTGACATCCATATTTATTTTCCTGTTTCTTTAATATATAATAGATGAACCTGGCTCTATTAAAGCTAAATAAAACCCTAGTCCCGAGTCCTAATTAAGGCTGGGCAATTTTGGACAAAAATAAAATCCAGATTTTTTTCTCTGAAAACCAGATTTTCGATTTTGATTTTTTTGGTAAAACTACAAAAGACAATGGAATAAATTGTTTCAAATACTTTATCTTTATTTTTAAAGAAAAATAGCAAACAAATTTCCCTATTGGGAATGAAGTGCAATTGAAAGATACTGTAAATCCTCCTTGAGTTTAGTAAAGTGACAACATTTACAATTTTCTTGACCAAACAAAGATGACTAGACGAGCTCTGTCTGTAATGCAGCCAGCTGCAAAAAAGGAAAATCCATTTTCCGATTTTCCTTTTTTTAACATCGATTGTGATTAATAAATCCGATTTAGATTTAAAATCGATTAATTGCACAGCCCTAGTCCTAATAAATATCATTGCAATCATCTACATGAGTTGGTCTCACAAAAGCAGCACGAGAGAGTTGTTGTCTGCTGTCATGGTTACCAGTTCTGACTGTTGCTAAAAACCTACAACCAAATAGATTTGAATCAAAAAAGGTTTGGGTCACCTGGTGTTTGGGGTCAAGACTTGTCAACACCTACTTCCATTAACATGAATAAACCTGCCACAGCCTGAGCTCTGAACGGCACAACGGTTCCAGACGGTTTGCAGCGATGGTGAAGTCCTAGGGCTGTGCGATTAATCGATTTTAAATCTAAATCGGATTTATTAATCAAGACGATGTTAAAAAAAAGAAAATCGGAAAATGGATTTTCCTTTTTTGACCAAACAAAGATGACTAGACAAGCTCTGTCTGTAATGCAGCCAGCTGCAAAAAAGGAAAATCCATTTTCCGATTTTCTTTTTTTTAACATCGTCTTGATTAATAAATCCGATTTAGATTTAAAATCGATTAATCGCACAGCCCTAGGACCTCACCATCGCTGCAAACCGTCTGGAAACGTTGTGCCGTTCAGAGCTCAGGCCGTAGCAGGTTCATTCATGTTAGTGGATGTAACTGTTGACAAGTCTTGACCCCAAACACCAGGCGACCCAAACCTTTTTAGATTCAAATCTATTTGGTTCTAGGTTTTTAGCAACAGTCAGAACTGGTAACCATGACAGCAGACAACAACTCTCTCGTGCTGCTTTCGTGAGACAAACTCATATAGATGTTTGCAATGATATTAATTAGGACTAGGGCTGTGCATTTAAACGATTTTAAATCTAAATCGGATTTATTAATCACAATCGATGTTAAAAAAGGAAAATCGGAAAATGGATTTTCCTTTTTTGCAGCTGGCTGCATTACAGACAGAGCTAGTCTAGTCATCTTTGTTTGGTCAAGAAAATGGTAAATGTTGTCACTTTACTAAACTCAAGGAGGATTTACAGTATCTTTCAATTGCACTTCATTCCCAATAGGGAAATTTGTTTGCTATTTTTCTTTAAAAATAAAGATAAAATATTTGAAACAATTTATTCCATTGTCTTTTGTAGTTTTACCAAAAAAATCGAAATTGAAAATCGAAATTCAGGTTTTCAGAGAAAAAAATCGCGATTTTATTTTTGTCCAAAATCGCCCAGCCCTATGAGGTCCCAAACAAAAGTAGCGCGACTGGGCGAACGAACGAGAAGAATTCCTCAAGCGACCTTCCAGATAACAGTGAGGAGTATGATGTCCAACGATGTCAGCTGCTGCAACGGCCAGTTTAAGAGATGTTCTCATAAAAGCCAATAACTGGGACCCTGCTGTTAGCGGGGGAGCGTGAGTTCGTGGCTGAGGAGAGAAACGACGGACTGTCCTTCGTTCAGTAAGCCCCGCCCCCTTTCGTTACTTTCGACAATTTCGTTTCATCAATTAATTCATTACAAGCGTTCGTCATGATCGCAGATGACAACACCCAGGATCCACACTGTTCATCCAGCAATGATTAAAGATTTAAATTAATTGACACTAGATTCAAGGATTTGCTACTGCTTTCTGCCTATTATTAGATGTGAAGTTATAACTGTACATCCGATGGTCAGTGTTTCCATAATCTGAGATAAACTCATGATGCCAACTGTAGTTCGAGCTAACTTGCGTATCTGGATCAAAGGCTGTGTTGTTACACAACAATTGTGATTACCGTATTTTCTGGACTATAAGCCGCTACTTTTTTCATAGGTTTTGAACCGTGCGGCTTATACAAAGGTTATTCTATTCTGTAGATTTTTCTTCCACCGCTCGGGGCGCTCTAACCGGAATTAGAATCAAAACTAAGACTAAATAAATGCAAAGAAGAATACGCTACTTCTTCTTTAGCAGATAGAAGTAGAAGCAGATTTCAAACAGATAAATAGATGAATAAATACCGGTTATTTTCTCTTGGTTCTGTCCCGTTTTAATCAGCAAAGTTGCTGCCGTGTTAAAAGACACTGTTAGGAAAGATCTATTTAGGTACAAACATGTACATCATTTACAGTTCAAAATCCTTCTGTACATGTAGTAAATATCTAATCTAACAACATTAATATCTGCGGCTTGTATATCTTTTTTTTTTTTTTAAATAGAGCGGATGCGGCTTGTATATCTTTTTTTTATTATTTTTCTAAAAAATAGAGCGGATGCGGCCTATATGCAGGTGCGGCTTATAGTCCAGAAAATACGGTAAATAATTTTAGGTAACGTTGATTTATTTCAGAACTTGCTGATGTCAAGTTGGAGGCTTCATCCAAAGTGAAGCTGCCAATCCGAGTGGAGTCAAGTCTCATTTGGGTACCTGGAATCAACATTACAGAGACCCAAGGCACATTGAGTTTTGATATTTTTGTCATAAACTGCATTTTTCTGTGGAGCTGAACGCTCCAGATGTCTGAGCTCTGGTCCCTGCGGAGCTGATACTCAACAGCCATCGGCTCATCTGTGTCTGAGGGGGCGGGTCTTACTGATGGCTCAATTAAAAACCTTGGAAATCAACTGTTTTGAACAAAACTCTGGCGATTTCCCAGCGACGGCTGCTGCGGATTAAAGTGCAGACTAGATTTGTGGTGCTTTCAGGGTCCGTGTACTTCACAGCCATCCATTTTTTGTTTTGAAATGACAAAATAAAAATAAAGAAATAATCTGTTTCCCATCTTTTGTTTTGATAATAAAAAACGGAAAACGGATCGTTATCCATTATCCATTATCCGATTTCATTGATGTGTTTGAAAATCGAAATTGGGAATTAAAACAGCGAGTGGAAAACTATTTCCTATTCGTTTCCAACGGGGGGGGGTGCAGTATGTTAGAGTTCAGTACATGTTATTGATTATTGGTTGGACGCTGCAGCTGAACGGACTGTCACAACATGACTGCAGTTTCATGATGGAGTGAAGACATATTACAGATTAAACTCATGTTTCACTCCCAGGTTTCATATTTGATTTATTTTCTGTTTCAACATTAAAAAAATCTAAAACTGTTCATTTTCAATCTGATGAACAAGAGAACAAGTTTTCCACTTGCTGTTTTAATTCCCAATTTCGATTTTCAAACGCATCAATGAAATCGGATAACGGATAACGATCCGTTTTCCGTTTTTTATTATCAAAACAAAAGATGGGAAACGGATTATTTTGGATTATTTCTCTATTTTTATTTTGTCATTTCAAAACAAAAAACGGATGGCCGCGAAATACACGGACCCTTCAGACTTGGGAGAGAAGGTGCTGCCTTTTGAGCACTTTTACGTTTACACTAAACAGGGCCATCTACGACGATGAGGAAAAGGACATTCTAAACTTTCCTAAACCTTTAGGTCAAAGAGCTCGTCAGGTAATAAGTTTCGAAGAGAAGATCAGTCAAAATCAGGTTTCAGTGTGGAGGATAAACCCGAACGGGAATCTAACTTTAGTTGAAACAATTTTGCTTCTAAATGCGTCCAAGTCTGCAGAGAAAAACCTCTGTCCTCTACGTTCCTCATTAGCAGTAAAGAGCTAATAAGAGTATAATTTTTCTGTCAGCCAGATTAGTCCAAGTGATTATAAGTACAGTGTTCTCTCTTCTGATTAAAGTCTTCAGCATGAAGCCCGTATGTCGAGGTAGAGCGGTGCAGAGGCTCAACATCTGTCTGGGGCTTTTGTTTGCACCCTAAACACGGATCAGTTCCTCCAGCAGACCTAAGTAGGTCTGAATGATCTCTTTCTGCTCTCAACGCGCTGCTCTATAAGCCAATTAAAGCATCTCAGCTCTGGTTATTGTTTCAGCAGACTGACACCTCATTAAAATATATTTTTGGCAGTATCAAATTGGCAGCTAGCCTAAATAAATAAATGCCAGGGATTAAACCTCAGCCGGTCGTTAAAGACAGACTGATGATGTAAGCGGGGGTGAAGAAAACAACGGGCGCGTGAAAGCCTCCATTAATTTAGAAAACAAACGGATCTTTTAATAAGAGCTCCCGGTGGGGGTGGGGGGGACGTTTTAAATCACTCTGCCTCCCGCTACTTTCCAAACACTGCAACTATCAAGTGGGTTGTGCTCGAGAGCGATAAGACGAGTTTCTGATTGTTTCTGCTTCGGTCCGGGTTAAAGCTGCCTTTTGAAACGGAGATCCTTCAACAGGAAGGCTGGACTTTTCTCAGCGCTCACGGTGATTACCGTTCAGTCATGTTCAACTTGTGACTCAGCAAGCTCCTGGTACGTGAAAGTGTGGGAGGATCTTTCTGCCTTGATCATAAAGTTGGTTACTCTGTTTACGAGTGGTCTTGCCGTGTTTCGGGGGCTTAAAACGGAGGAATAGATCAGAGGACTTTGAGTAGAGATTAGACTTCCTACCAGGAAGCACTTTTAATGACTGATTACTAGGGTTGCAAAATTCCGGGAATTTTCAAAGTTGGAAACTTTCCATGGGAATTAACGGGAATATATGGGAATTAACGGGAATTAACGGGAATAAATAAGAAATTTACAGAATTGAAGGTTGGCCCTTAACAGGGAACTTAAATATAGTTGGGGGGAATATATTGTAGCATAGTCTTGGCTAAAACAACCAGATTTAATGCAAGTACACTCCTCAATCACATGCACACAGCACATTGCTTACTGCAGGGCTATTGAGGCCACGCCCCCTACAGGCACTGTGCATTCCTCCATCACATGCACAGGTGATTTCTTGAAGCTTGGAGGCCACACATTTGAGCTCAAAGCACAAGACTATTAAAATAATTGTTCATACAAGAATAAAAACTAAAGTTCTACTCAAATAAATCTGTTGAAATGTCATGTTTTTGTATTATCTTGCATGGATATCTGCTTATGACAAAATAAATATTTACATTTATGTTTGGATATGATAGTTTGTTTAAATTACCCCCAATTTCCAGTTAATTCCCATAAATTCCCATAATTCCCAAGGAAAGTTTTCCAATTTGGAATATTTCCAAAATTCCCCAGCTTAACTTCCCATGGAAAGTTTCCGGAAAGTTTCCGGAAATTTTCCACCCCTTTGCAACCCTACTGATTACGTTTCCTAATCTTTGCAGGACTTTTTTAGTCTTTAAAATGGATATTTGGGTGTTTGAACTCAGAAACGCCACCATAATACAACGCTTTCGCTTCGTTTCAGACCCTATTAGTCCGAAAAACATTTCATCGGCAGGGTTATAATAGTTTAGAATTTTTCATTTTAGTTTTATTTTGTTTTGACTTTAATTCAGTTAGTTTCAATTCGTGTCGAGTTTGCTAGTTTTTATATTTTCAAAAATTCTTAGTTTTAGTTTAGTTTTTATTAGTTTTAGTTTTTGTTTTAATTTTGACATCACGGGCCGTGAGGCGTTCAGGTGCCGTAGCTGCTAGTTGGAGATAAACGGCCAGAGCGGAATAAATTGATCATACCAAGAGGCTTATATTGACAGGGACGAAAACGGAGGAAATTATATCTATAATTTCAGTTCGTTTTCTAAACACGCAATATAGTTTCAGTTAGTTATCGTTTTTGTCTTTTAATTTTCGTTTTTTTATTTAGTTCAGTTAACAAAACTGTTTTTTCAATTTTAGTTTTCGTTATTTCGTTCGTTTTCGTGAACGATAATAACTCTGTTCATCGGGTGACGCAGTCAGATTTGTAAGGGAACTGTGACAGCAGGACAGAACTTGGAAGCGGAGATAACTGCGCACTGCATTGTGGGTAGGAGCAACATGGTGTGCCTTTTCTTGTGCTGCTCCAGCAGCTGCTTGTTTAAAGCTACACAAACGATTAGGCCTGTGTTGAAAAAATCGATTTTCTGATTCTAAATCGATTCTCATATTAATTCCTAAAAATCGATTCTTATGTCTAAAGATCGATTTTTTTTTTTTTTTCTTCATCATTTTCGCCAGGTGAACTTTAATCCCAGTAGTCGGACACACAGTTTGTCATGACACTTCTGAAAAATGCCAGGTGCTTCATGGCAATATGTGTGCGTGGTGACAGAATAAATTAGATAAGCTAAAAAGGTTTGTTTACTGCATGAACTGTTGCAATTTCTTTCTTTTTTGCACTTTAAATGGATATTGAAAGGCCTGTTTGAGTTATTTATTTCTTAGTTATTTCACAATAATTATTGTGAAATTATTATTTCACTAGTTATTTTACAGTCATATAATTCTGGCAACAGTTAAAAAAATATTTTAAATAACACTAAGCCAAATCAATATCGAATCGGATCGAATCAAATCGTGATAATCGATTCTGAATATTAAGAATCGGAATCGAATCGATTCTTGACATTTGAATCGATCCCCAGCCCTACAAACGATAGTCTTTCATGTTAAATCAGACTTTCAGTTTCATCTGAAGGAATATTGGTTATTTTTAGCAGGCGTTTTCTGGCGGTCACAGTTAAAACCGGCCGGGGTAACTTCAGACTCCCAGCCGGGTACCTGCGTATCGCTTACGGCACAACGTCACATATCACCAACGATGAATTTAGCTTTACTTGGTTAGCTACCGTATGAAAAAACCCTGACGGGGAAATCCGACTTCTTGTTGGCCTTTTCTTTGCAAATACGAATATCTGAGTTGTTATATGTAAATGAGCCGATGGTGGAGGGTTTTTGGGTCCTGTGAGCTTTCTGCCTGCTCAGTATAATTGGTTTTCCACAGTTGGCTCCAAATGAACTACATTTTTACCCATCTGACTTGCATTTTAATTTATAGACCTGTTTTGCCAAATATTTATAAGCAATGATATATTTCTTTTCTCAGATTAATGAATATCAAACATGTGGTTTACATCCTGGGAGACGTTTTAAATTGCAACTTTGGATATGGTTGAACAGTTACGGCTACGTGATCTGCACTTGTGTTTGCAGGTTTTCTATTTCATGTGTCTTGTTCACTTATTCTGATCAACGTGGCTGAAACAGGTGAAACAGCTGTTTGAAATGTGTCCACACAGTTAAAAGATGACCAAACGAAACAAAACAGGGAGAAACAGAAAGGAACTGTAAGAACCAGGAGGGTTTCCAATGACGTGGGCGTGCAGTGTTAGGGGTGGGATGGCCCCGCTCTCTGCCTGATGGCAGCTGGGTTATTAGTCTGGTATCATCTGCAAAGAGTCCAATCCCAAACTCAAAGGAACTGTTTTCAGAAATGCTTGTTTTTTATGGAGCCAAATCAAGGCCAAAAGTTTTGCTAATTTGAAAATAAAATTTGAACCTGAAAATTCTTTTTTACAGTTTCAATTTAATTTTTTTCAATATCAGATCTATTTTTCAGTTTCAAATCTTTTTATTTCAGTTTCAAATCTTTTTTTTCCAGTTTCACGTCTTTTTTTTTCAGTTTCACTTCTTTTTTTTTTCAGTTTCAAATTTTTTTTTTCAGTTTCAGACTTTTGGCCCCGATCTGGCGTGGGGGGCGTGGCATCAACTGAGAGGGGCGTGGCATCATGAGTGACAGCAGAACAGAGAAGGCGGGGGACGTTCCTCAGTCATGTTCCCTTCAGGAAACGTAGGTTGCAGAAGTTATCAGTAGAAGTATGATTCAACACTGCATATACACCATATTCACGTGATTGGCAGTGGAAAAAACTGATATTAGTGACACATTTCTGTTTAAAAAGCTGTTTTAGACCGTACTTGGCACCAATCGCAGTATAAAAGCAATAAACTATGCCAGACTGTACAGTTCAACAGCCACACTTTAAAGTTTGACATTTCCCACTTCCATATACTACCAAGTACGGTCTAAAACAGCTTTTTAAACAGAAATGTGTCACTAATATCAGTTTTTTCCACTGCCAATCACGTGAATATGGTGTATATACAGTGTTGAATCAAACTTCTACTGATAACTTCTGCAACCTACGTTTCCTGAAGGCAACATGACTGAGGAACGTCCCCCGCCTTCTCTGTTCTGCTGTCACTCATGATGCCACGCCCCTCTCAGTTGATGCCACGCCCCCCACGCCAGATCGGGGCCAAAAGTCTGAACCTGAAAAAAAAATTTGAAACTAAAAAAAAAAAAAGAAGTGAAACTTGAAAAAAAAAGACGTGAAACTGAAAAAAAAAGATTTGAAACTGAAAAAAAAGATTTGAAACTGAAATAAAAAGATTTGAAACTGAAAAAAAGATCTGATACTGAAAAAAATTAAATTGAAACTGTAAAAAAGAATTTTCAGGTTAAAATTTTATTTTCAAATTAGCAAAACTTTTGGCCTTGATTTGGCTCCATAGTTTTTCATAAAGTTCAAAGATTTGTCCTGGATTTAATTTCCTTTTGGATTCTCTCTCAAGTCATTAGATAATAAGTGTTTATATTTGTGCCAAGGTTATAGTATTTAATGTTTTCTCTTTAAGGTTTGTATCTTTAAATTTCAGTCATAATGGACTACATATGGGGAGAAAAAGCATGTTATTTGCAGTACTAAAGCCACGGTTTATCAGACATGAGGCACATTCCTGCCCAGCTGTTGACTTTAACCAGAAAGCAACCCATATTTAAATAAACAGAAAGGAGCGTGGCGCTGCACAGATATGTTTGATTTGCTTGTCTTTTGGATAGTTGTATAGGAGGTCTATTCTGACCTGTATCAATAGCTTCTGCTTCATCCCAGCCTCTCTCTCTGTCTGTCCAAATGTCCCTCCTCCCCTCCGATGAAGCAGTTGTAATGTCATTATATGTCAATGGACCAGAAACCCTTGCCAGTCTGTAATCCTTAGTGACCTGCACGAGATCATAGACAGTCAAGTGTAAATAAAGAAATAAAATAGGATAGATGGAGAGAAGGAGAGGAGACAGATCACATGGGCGTCCACATTGACATATAATCTGCAATAAGACGGGACACAGTGATAGTTTATGGACGGAATGCTGCAGGTCGACACATCCAGTCCCTGTACCTGCCTGCTCACACTTTAGTTTATGGATCCACATCAAAGCTGTTTCCTGTCACATGACTGACGATGACAGCGTAGTCTCTGCAAACTGTGCACTATTTCTACAACACACAGCATACGATGCATGTACGTACTGAAATGGTTGGTTTATGAGGAGTGGCTCCTGAATGGCCACTGCAGAGTACTGTGAACATAAGCTATTTTTGTCAGATCAGGGGATGGTTTTAATGATTTTTCTTATCTCAGTGCTGCATTTGAAAAGATCAGCCACAGGCTGGTAGGTGTTGTGATTAAAGGGACCGCATTAGTCTGGTTTCAGTCATATTTAACAATTACTGTTCGTTCATGCTAACCAGGAGTTTTCCTCAGCCAGAAGTGTTGTCATGGTGTTCCACAGGGTTATGTACTTGGGCCATTACTTTTCACTCTATTCCTGCTTCCTGTTCCTGGCTAGCTCAGTATTAAGTTTCAGTGCCATGTAGATGATACTCAGCTATACCAGTTCATGGAGTCAGATAAAACTAAAACTTGTCTTAACGACACAAAAACCTAGATGATTCACTTTTAACGGGGTCACATCAAGCATCGCCAAACTGAAAGTCGGGTTCTGCACTTTTCACTTTAGTCAAAAGTTTAGGGACTCTTGGGGACAAGTTTTCACACCATGAAACGGGTGTTAGCCAATCAAATTGCGGCTGCACTGCTAATCAGCTACTGAAATTGCACTGTGCTGGAGGGATCATATTTCCCTCTAAGCTTATTGTGGCTGGTTTCATTTGAAATCCAGGGTATAATTCTAAATCCTTTTCTGGTATAAAAAGCTTAAGGTCCTAGCTCTTTCTCATCTTTGAGAGCTCATAGTTTCATAGCATCCCTCCAGAGGACTTGAAGGTTCACTTGTGGTTACTAAAGTCTCTAAAGTAGAGTCTTCAGTTACCAGGCTCCTCTCTGGTGGAACTAGCTTCCTGTTTATGTTCAGGACATATACGCAGTCTCTATCTTGCAGACTTAAAGCTTCTAGTTAGCGTTGACACAACGGACATCATCCCTTTAGTTATGCCGCCGTAGGCCTCCACTGTCGGGCGTCCTCCCATGAATCACTGGGCCCCTTTGTTCTAGATCAGGGGTCGGCAACCCAAAATGTTGAAAGAGCCATATTGGACCGAAAACACAAAAAACAAATATGTCTGGAGCCGCAAAAAATGAAAAGTCTTGTATAAGCCTTAGAATGAAGGCAACACATGCTGCATGTATCTATATTAGTAAGAACTTTTTTTATGTATTATGCACTTCGAGAAAAAAGTCGAAATATCGAGAAAAAAGTAAAAATTTCGAGAAAAAAGTTGAAATATCCAGAAAGAAGTCGAAATGTCGAGAAAAAAGTCAAAATGTTGAGAAAAAAGTCGAAATGTCGAGAAAAAAGTCAAAATTTCGAGAAAAAAGTCAAAATGTCGAGAAAAAAGTCAAAATTTCGAGAAAAAAGTTGAAATGTTGAGAAAAAAGTCGAAATGTTGAGGAAATAGTCAAAATTTCGTGAAAAAAGTTGAAATGTCGAGAAAAAAGTCAAAATTTCGAGAAAAAAGTCAAAATGTCGAGAAAAAAGTCAAAATTTCGAGAAAAAAGTTGAAATGTTGAGAAAAAAGTCGAAATGTTGAGGAAATAGTCAAAATTTCGTGAAAAAAGTTGAAATGTCGAGAAAAAAGTCAATTTCGAGAAAAAAGTCGAAATGTCGAGATTAAAAAGGAAAGGAAAAAGGAAGAAAAAAAGAGAAAAGAAGAAAAAAAAGAAGAAAAAAAAAGGAAAAAAAAAGGAAAAAGGTCAAACATTTTTGAAAAAGCTCCAGGAGCCACTAGGGCGGCGCTAAATGTGGCTCTAGAGCCGCGGGTTGCTGATCCCTGTTCTAGCTCTTCCTCATCACCTCAAGCATGATCGCGGACAAATGATTTAAAGATTTCATGTAATCTGTTGATTCCTTTGACCTTTATAAAAGAAACTGTAATACATGAATATAATTTGTAGTGAATGATTGGACTGTTTTTAATTGGACAGCACTGAATTTATTTACCTTCTCTGTAAAGTGTCCTGAAATGACTTTTATTGTCACTTGGCAGTATATACAGACGACGCAGATTAAATTACGCTAATACAGTACAGTGTGAACAAGGCTTAGCAGCTGATTTATTCCCCCGCGCTGAAACACGAGCAGGCTGCTCGATCATTACATTAGTTTAAACAGCAGAAGGCTTCACAAGGTCCAACTAAAGCCCTGCTCAAACATGAGGTGCCCAGCATCGATAACTCGATTAGGACATGTCCACAAAAGTGAAGGACAGTCGTTTTCAATCTCCGTCTGGCCAACAATCCTTATTTATTTCCTCTTCGATGCCATTCCTCTGCATTTGCATTGTTTCTGGGGACCCTGACCCTAAAAACGGCCCCTGGACAGACACACAACCAATCAGCAGTGCGACAACCAGACTCAACTAAAGACGTCCATCATGGTTGCAGTAGGGAAGCTGTTGACTGGTGGTTTCACGGATAAAGACTGATTTATTCAAGGTGTTATTAGCAGCTCTGCCATCTTGAATAGTGCCCCCACCCATGTGTTGTAACTGGTTTGGTACGTTCTGTATCCGTAGAAATTAGGGCTGGGCGATATATCGAGATTTTAATATATATCGATATATTTTCAAACGCGATATGGTACGAGACAATATTGTTTATATCGATTTAAAAAAAAATAATAATAATTTTTTTTTTTATGATTTTGATATAGCTTATTTTGTGACAAATTGACTTGAATGTTTTATTTGAGATTTGCACAAATGTTTTGTTATTTGCACAACTGTCAACCTTAGTGGAAAGGTCTGCCTGTTACTAGTGATGCACCGATTGTTCGGTAACCGAAATTGTTCGGCCAAAAATGGCAAAAAAACACTTTCGGTGTTCGGTGGAATAAGTGGGGAAAAAAAACGAACAATTAATAACGGCGTTGTAAAATAAGGAAATAGACTGGTCGCTCCGTCCCGTAACGTTGCGCACTACATATATCGTTGGCCAACCAAAAACTAACCCCATAAGAATTTTACCTAACATTCACCAGGAAACAACATAATGCTGGGAAATTAAAAAAAATTAAAATTTTTTATGTTCAATAAATATTTTCTACCTTGTAATTTTGTAAAAGATTTTTTTCTTTGAAAAGCATGCCTAAATCAAATGTATTTGATTTATGCAATGGTGAAAAAATTGGCAAAATAAATGAAAAACTGCGAAGAACCATGTTCGGTATTGTTCGGTATTCGGCCAAGTGTTTATTATTATTTTCGGTTTCGGTTTCGGCCACAAATTTTCATTTCGGTGCATCACTAGTTGTTACTGTCTACATTGTATTAATAGCACAGTGTATTTTAATTTAATTGTTATGCAGGAAAGGGATATTTGTTTTATTTTATTCAAGAAGCATTTTTATTCTATATATGCAGGCAGTTTATTTTTATTTCATTTGTTTTATACATTTTGATATTGTGCAGACCTCTGTTAATAAAGGAACCTGTGTGACATTTGGCACGAGGCTTTGTATTAAAACTGACTGTTTTTTTTAAGGGTTTGCCTCAGAAAAGATTTGGCTTTTTGAATTCGTAATGATCATTTTGTCAGTAACTTGGACTCAGTAACTACAAATCAGATAATACGCACAGGACGGGAAAATCAACATCATGTTTACACGTCTTTTTAAACTTTTTTCTGATGCTGCAGCTAAAAGTGGCCAATAGTTTCCACTCCGCTACCAAAAACAGTACAAATAGGGCTGGGCGATATATCGAGATTTTAATATATATCGATATATTTTCAAACACGATATGGTACAAGACAATATCGTTTATATCGATTTAAACATTTTTTTTTTTTATGATTTTGATATAGCTTATTTTGTGATAAATTGACTTGAATGTTTTATTTGAGATTTGCACAAATGTTTTGTTATTTGTACAACTGTCGACCTCAGTGGAAAAGTCTGCCTGTTACTGTCTACATTGTATTAATTGCACAGTGTATTTTAATTTAATTGTTACGCAGGAAAGGGATATTTGTTTTATTTTATTCAAGAAACATTTTTATTCTATATATGCAGGCAGTTTATTTTTATTTCATTTGTTTTATACATTTTGATATTGTGCAGACCTCTGTTAATAAAGGAACCTGTGTGACATTTGGCACGAGGCTTTGTATTAAAACTGACTGTTTTTTTAAGGGTTTGCCTCAGAAAAAAATGAAGCTAACAGAGATGCTAACAGAGATGCTATGCTATAATGCTTTGGGGGAAACCCCAATTATGTCACGGAAAAAATATCGATATATATCGAGTATCGCCATTCAGCTAGAAAATATTGAGATATGACTTTTGGTCCATATCGCCCAGCCCTAGTAGAAATGGCTGTAAAACGGTACGGTTGGCCGGGCCACATCAGTCCAGGCCCCGGGACCCCCAGCTCTGTATATTTGAGATGTTTCCCTGCCTGAAACAGTAGCAGTGGGTCATTGACAAGCTTGTACACGGTGCAGAGCAGGCGGTCCTGAGGACCTGGACTGAACAACGTGTCACATGACAGCAACGCGTCAAGCCTCCTAGGTTGGAATCGGCTGAAAATGGTGCTTTTCTTCACCAGTTGGTATCTCTGTCTCTGAAAAGAGGATTGTGTAATCTTGTCTAATGCAGCATCCAAATGTTGCAGGACGGCTTCAGGGTTGCTGATTCAGACACGACACGTTGAGCTGCCATCAGATTAAAGAGGAGCGGCGTTTGCCTACAAAAAGAGCTTAACTGGCATTGTTCAGTGATATCTGTGAAATGAGAAATCTGCCGTGATTACAGCGTGCCAGACGCACGTGCAGTCTTCATTCCAGAAGTTGTGCTGCTCAGCTAATTTTCAGGTTGTCATTATCAGTTTGCTGCCGCCTAAAAAGCATTTGCTGAAGCTAATTGTAGATTTAATTACTTTTTGCGTTTATTCTTGTTGGAAGAGAAGAGAGAATGTTGAATCTAAGCCTGTGAATGTGAGCAAAATAGATGCTGCTTTATTCCCCAATTAACCCTAATTGAATGTGTTATGCGAGTTTCATAAAGACTTGACAGACGGACGGACTAAACTCCTGCGAGGATTGTGGACTTGTAGTTTCTCTAGCTCAGGGGTCAGCAACCCGCGGCTCTAGAGCCGCATGCGGCTCTTTAGCGCCGCCCTGGTGGCTCCTGGAGCTTTTTCAAAAAGGTTTGACCTTTTTTTCTTCCTTTTTTTCTTTTGTTTCCCTTTTTTTTCTCTTTTCTTCTTCTTTTTCCTTTCTTTTTTAATCTCGACATTTTGACTTTTTTCTCGACATTTCGACTTTTTTCTCAAAATGTTGACTTTTTTCTCAACATTTCGACTTTTTTCTCAACATTTTTAACGTTTTTCTCAAAATGTTGACTTTTTTCCTCAACATTTCGACTTTTTTCTCAAAATGTTGACTTTTTTTCTCAACATTTCGACTTTTTTCTCGAGATTGTACTTCAACATTAATCTTGACATTTTGATTTTTTTCCTCAACATTTCGTCTTTTTTCTCAAAATTTTGACTTTTTTCTCGGCATTTCGACTTTTTTCTCAACATTTCGACTTTTTTCTCGGCATTTCGACTTTTTTCTCAACATTTCGACTTTTTTCTCAACATTTTTAACGTTTTTCTCAAAATGTTGACTTTTTTTCTCAACATTTCGACTTTTTTCTCGAGAATGTACTTCAACATTAATCTTGACATTTCGATTTTTTTCCTCAACATTTCGACTTTTTTCTCAAAATTTTGACTTTTTTCTCTGCATTTCGACTTTTTTCTCAACATTTCGACTTTTTTCTCAACATTTTTAACGTTTTTCTCAAAATGTTGACTTTTTTCCTCAACATTTTGACTTTTTTCTCAAAATGTTGACTTTTTTCTCAACATTTCGACTTTTTTCTCAAAATGTTGACTTTTTTCTCAACATTTTTAACGTTTTTCTCAAAATGTTGACTTTTTTCTCAACATTTCGACTTTTTTCTCGAGATTGTACTTCAACATTAATCTTGACATTTCGATTTTTTTCCTCAACATTTAGACTTTTTTCTCAAAATTTTGACTTTTTTCTCGGCATTTCTACTTTTTTCTCAACATTTCGACTTTTTTCTTGAGATTGTACTTCAACATTAATCTTGACATTTCGTCTTTTTTCTCAACATTTCGACTTTTTTCTCAAAGGGCATAATGAAAAAAAAAATCTTCCCCCAGTTCTAACTAATATAGAAACATGCAGCATGTGTTGTCTTCATTCTAAGGCTGATACAAGACTTTTCATTTTTTGCGGCTCCAGACATATTTGTTTTCGGTGTTTTTGGTCCAATATGGCTCTTTCAACATTTTAGGTTGCCGACCGCTGCTCTAGAAGCTGAAGTTCCCCAATCGTGTAAATTAGATTGAACTTATTTCACAACAATTCCAGTTTTAGTTTACGGTCAAACTGTCGGTTTTCACGGAAGCAGCACGTTGACTATTCTGTCTGGACCTTGCAAAGATGAAAGTGTTAGCCGGGGTAGGAAAGAGAGTGATGAGGAATAATTTGAACTGACTGTTGTATCTGTGCTCAGGTGGAGCCGCAGTTTAAGGTTTAATCACAGGTTTTCTTCCTCTGGACATCTCCCAGTGAAATGACAAGTGTCCAACAGGATTTGACACGGTTATCCCTCACCATCCTGCTAATTTTCATCTCTTTTCAGTAGAGATGGGCGGTATGGACTAAAAAATTTATCACGATAATTTCTGGCATTTATCCCGATAACGATAAAAATGACGATAAAAAAATTTCATTTCTTTCTTTCTTTCTTTCTTTCTTTCTTTCTTTCTTTCTTTCTTTCTTTCTTTCTTTCTTTCTTTCTTTCTTTCTTTCTTTCTTTCTTTCTTTCTTTCTTTCAGGCTCATTTCTTTCTTTCTTTCTTTCTTTCTTTCTTTCTTTCTTTCTTTCTTTCAGGCTCATTTCTTTCTTTCTTTCTTTCTTTCTTTCTTTCAGGCTCATTTCTTTCTTTCTTTCTTTCTTTCTTTCTTTCTTTCTTTCTTTCTTTCTTTCTTTCTTTCTTTCTTTCTTTCTTTCTTTCTTTCTTTCTTTCTTTCTTCCAGGCTCATTTCTTTCTTTCTTTCTTTCTTTCTTTCTTTCTTTCTTTCTTTCTTTCTTTCTTTCTTTCTTTCTTTCTTTCTTTCTTTCTTTCTTTCTTTCTTTCTTTCTTTCAGGCTCATTTCTTTCTTTCTTTCTTTCTTTCTTTCTTTCTTTCTTTCTTTCAGGCTCATTTCTTTCTTTCTTTCTTTCTTTCTTTCTTTCTTTCTTTCTTTCAGGCTCATTTCTTTCTTTCTTTCTTTCTTTCATTTCTTTCTTTCTTTCTTTCTTTCTTTCTTTCTTTCTTTCTTTCTTTCTTTCTTTCTTTCTTTCTTTCTTTCTTTCTTTCTTTCTTTCTTTCTTTCTTTCTTTCTTTCTTTCTTTCTTTCTTTCTTTCTTTCTTTCTTTCTTCCTTTCTTTAGCTTTACACAAAAACGTCATAAACAGGAATTTATCGTTTTTACCGTGAGATACAAATTCTTACCGTGGGGAATTTTTTTGACGGTATATCGTGAACGGTAAAATCACCCATTCCTACTTTTCAGCTCCTTCGGCTGCAGGAAATGACTACCTTTGCGGTATGAAATCAGTGTATAACAGTAACTCAATACCAGGCACTTGAATGGCGGCGGGAATGAAGCGTTAAGGTCCACGGTGCACGGGGAGTGGGGGGTTGTTGGGAAACATGCAGGTCGTGTTCAGAGCCAGATCCTGACTCGCTGTGATAACGCCACACCGCTGGCCCGTGAGGCCACAAAATAAAAGTAGAAGCTGGCGTTTTTGAGCGTGTTAGTGGACGTGATGGGCGAGGGGGTGTATGCTGTGTGTGATACAAACACAGATGATCTCTGGCGTCTCAAAGCTCAGGAAGAGGTGAGGGAAGGGAGGGATGGAATCGAAAAGAAAAAAATGCAGGGGGTTTAATAACAGAAGGAGACCAAATTTGATTTCAGTGGGTGGCTGATGAGGCACAGAGCACATCCACCTACGCTAGCTCCCCTCCCTACGCCTCGCTACAGCTGGGTGTACTGGAGCTCTACTAAGTCGGGGCTCGCGTCAGCGGCTGGATCCTTAAAGTAGAGTGTGGCAGTGTCCTCCCCCCGCTGGCCCGTCCGCCGGGCCCTATGCTCGGTCACCTCTTTGGGCTGCTCCTGGCGGCAGCGGTTGCTGTTCCACCACGCCTCCAGCCCGGCCACCAGGCAGGCCAGCAGCAGGCCGGCGGCCAGGATGCAGAAGATGCCGGCGAAGCTGTGCAGCTTGAGGGAGCGGCCGTCGGGGTGGGCGCCCGTGTGGCTCCGGAGGTCGCAGCGGCCCGTGCGGGGCCACCACTTCTGCTTCATGATGTCCAGGTCCCCTTTCTCCTGCAGCTCCAGGATCCTGGAGGACAAAGCCGGTCACACAGGTGAGTCACAGAAAGGGCCAATCCCAATACACCCCTTACTTTCTACCACTAGCCCTAAAAAAAGAAGCCACAGATTTTAGGGCACTTGAAATCTTCCCAGGGCCCTGTCCCAATACTCCCACTACTCCTACTTTCAGCACCACCCCTAAAATCAGGAAGCTGAGAGCCAAAAGCTGTTTTAATTTCAGCTGTAGCGCTGTTAATATGCCACTTTATTAAGTTTTAAAGTGGCATATTAGTGAAATGAGTAAAAGTAACCGTTAAGATCCCCAACCTGGGCTCAGTTTATCCAAATAACGCCTGGTAAGAAATTTGACCCGATGTTTTCGGCGATGATAAGAGCCGCCGGCCCGGAGCAGCAGCAGCTCACGTACAGACGTGATCGCCCTGCGCTGTTGTCCCGGGGAGAAACCTGCAGCTCTGTGGAGAATTACCGCTGGCTGAAATAAATCATTTAGGAAGATAAATGTTGGTTTAATAGATGAAATCTAACAGTTGTAGCTACGCCTGTTAAGAAATTTGCTCCGAAAATTTTGAGATTTCTGCCTGCCGGCTCGGGAGCTGATTTATGATTCCGCCTTAAATCGACGCAGAGCCTACGGCGTAGGGTACGGCGTACGGCGTGCGTAACCTACGCCGTAGGCTCTGCGTTGGTGTAACGCGGAACCATAAATCAGCCTTTATTCTGGCTAGGTTTGAAAAAGGCTTCGCAACGGGCAAAGGAGTGATTATGTACATTCACTGAGTGAATATTATGAAAGTAAAATATATATTTCTCGCTAGAAATGTAATCAAAATGCATTTTTATGCAGAATCTAAATCAAAATATTGATTTTATTCACTAAAAAATAAGAAATGTCCGCCATGTTTTTTTTTTGATTCAGTCCGCAAATGACGACGAAAAGCATTCTGGGAAATTTTTCTGGCCCTCGATCAACTAGGGTGCATCCGAAATCCCTAGCTGTGAAGGGCTAGATTCATATCCACTACCCCTCGTTTTCAGCACTCCCCTTAGGTGAAAAGAGAATTGGGACACCACTACCCTCACGGGAACGCGCAAAAATGTAGGGGTAGGGATGAAAAGTAGGGGAAGTGGGTGTGTTGGGACAAGGCCAAACTGTGGATTGGTCGTTGTATCCGCGTTTCCATTAGCAGGACATGGAAGGCACCAACATGGCGGGATCTGTAAAGAAAACCACTTTACAGTTTACTAGTTTCAACCAGGGTCAGGACTTCTGTTGTCGACTCTGTGGGTGTTTGGGATCATGTATGCGTCTCCAGAGAGGTTCGGCCTCCAGCCCTGGGTTTCATACTCATGGTGTTTAGTGAAAACATGGCGGACCTTATTAAGGACTCATCAAAAGATAAGACTGCAATTTGCTTTTCACGAATGACAGAAATTACCCACAATACCCTTAAAGGTATTGTGACATGAAAAACACATTTTTCTTGATTTTTTGTGTTTTGTTGGGTGTCTTGACATCAATTACACCCAAAAAACAACAAACTTTTAACATTCAGTGTATTGTGTGCTTTCTGGGATTTTCCGCATAACTATGCAAAAACGGCGCATGTGGTTTGGTGGCGGATCGTTACGTAACGATCCGCTAAATCACCGCCCCCTCCACCCAGCTCCCTGTCTCCTCTCCTCTCCAGCGCACCATAAAGGCTGATTTATGGTTCCGCGTTACACCGACGCAGAGACTACGGCGTAGGGTTACGCGGCGACGCGCACCGTACGCTGAACCCTACGGCGTAGGCTCTGCGTCGATTTAACGCGGAACCATAAATGAGGCTTAACACGGAGCTGTTTAGAGCCTCTTTTGTTCTAATCACCGGAGGAAAACTGCTAAGAAGACCCGCGGCCACTGACTGGACTTAAGATAAGGGGACAGTGCTGCTTGCATGCCTTTATTTTTATGATTGTTTGCTGTGGTTCGCCCTCCTGCTTTTCCGTGCATGCTTCGCCTGTCGCTCTCAGCTCTCCGACGCCGCTGTGAGCGTATGGCTGGAGGAGGAGGAGGTTTGGAGGAGGAGCGGAGCAATGATTGACAGGAAAGGGGGGAAAGGAAGCATTTATCACGGCGCAAAAAAACACTGTCATAAAAAGCCAGGAAAAGAGTACTAGAGTGAAGTTTTTCTTGTTACACTCTTTTAGACACATTTGAGGGATGTTGGCCAAGACTTTTAATAGTGTTAAAAGCATGTTAAAAATTATGTCACAATACCTTTAAATTCAGTGTTTTAGATGACGTGGAAAGTTGGACATCTGGAGATCATGTTTCATGTCGGCTATGAGGTCCAGAGAATCAGGTTTACAACGGATATTTGGACCTCATGTGTATCTTAATATGATGCCTTTATATCTTACCATAAACCACCAAATAAAGGCCCAGGCATTTATTTGCTTAAATCGCTCAAATCAACAGGCGTTTATTTGGGACCTGCCTTTATTAATTGTGTGTCGCGTCATCCAAAAACGGGTGGATGAACGATGCGCTAACGCAGACTGGGAAGTATCCAACTACGACTTTAGCCTCCAGCTTTTTTCTCCCTACATGCAACCTCACACGCTTGCTGTTTTCCGTAGCTACGTCTTAGAGTTTGGTTTTATGTATTTTCTCACTCTTTTGCTGTCCACGCCGAATTCTCTGGCCGCTGCTTCTCCACTATTTTGCTTTGCATATTGAACTACATTTATCTTAAATTGAACATAATTTTCTTGTGAGAAGCCGTGTTGCTGTCCATGGTGCTGAATGCTTTTCTCTTTGATACACAAACCGCTCAACTTCACAACACGTCATCAGTGAGGTCCCTCTAAAATTAAATAATAATCACACTTTTCAGTTCATTCAAAGTTATGTGTTTGTGTTTAGGTTATATTTGCATATGATAGAATATTTTTTTGACAACCAGAATTACAATGTTTGACCCGGCGTTTATTTGGGACGGGCGTTTTATATAAAACATATTTTGCTACACCCGGCCGATAATTGGGACTCAGCCATTATTTGAAGTTTTACGGTAAGTAAAGTATCGGCTAATACCTATAGCCCGAGTATTGGGATTGTATCAGAACATCTCTATTATCAATGACTTGACTGTCATGTGAAAGGAATCGTGGTGCATCATTCTCAGCTGCAGTTTCAGTCACAGAAACTAAACGCTGGTGGATTCAACGTTTTTGGGAACGACGGCTTGATTGGGTTGTTGTTTTTCTCCCTCCAGGCTGAATCAACCACACAGCAGGGCCTCGACTTTTTCTACACATGCAGCCTTCTCGATCAGAGATGAGAAAGGTGGGTGATGACGTGACTCCACACGTGCTTTTGAAATGAAAGGAGAGTTTGTGGATCTTGACCGACAACACATTTGAGAAAGATTAGCCCCGAGTTAAGAGGCGTGGCAGCGTCCACAGTGACGATTAACGTAATGAATGTCTGCATGTCATAACCCTCTTTTGAATCTGATCGTAGTGGTAAATATGTCAGCTGGAAAACAATCAATCAATCATAGCTTCTATAGTGCAGCCAGGTGTTGCTGGTCATCTGTAGGTGTGCAAACTAGACTTTTACCTTTACCTTCTTTTCTCATAATTTTATTTCATCTTATTTGTTATTTACTGTCTAATTATGTCTTGCCGCTTTTAATGTCAATTTAAAGCACTTTGAATTACCTTGTGTTGAATTGTGCTATATAAATAAACTTGCCTTGCCTTTCGATAGCAGCATCGCAAATATTTACCATTTCTCACAAAAATTAACACCCATAAACCACCTTATCACTTGTGTTTTTAGAAACAAAAACCCAGTTCTTCTTCATTGCTTGAAAAGCCAGTGCAGGAAGACATACGTTGTTGGATTGAGCTAGGTATGTAACATTAGGGTAATGTTGGCAATATGGCGTTTTGTTTACACTGTGACTCATTATGAAAGAATGCATTTGAGTACTGTATTTTCCGGACCATTAGGCGGTCCGTATTATAAGGCACAATATCCATGAGCGGGTCTATTTTCATACATAAGGCGCACAATAAAATGTATATAAAGCAAAAGAAAAACCATCAGGTAAGTCAGACTTTATTCAACTCGTTCACAATAACTCATTATAAAATCTATAAAATAATTCATTTTAACTAAAACAGAAAAATACACATTTTAAATCATTCGTCTTCCACAAATCTACCAATAAAAAGTGGAGGAGGTAAGAGTCGTACTACATCCTGTTCTCTGATTGGTTCATCGTTTCCAGTGATAACAGACACCTGAAGTTAGTGTGAGGTTGGATTATACAGTAACTGGATTAAGATACAGATTAGAAAATTGGGTTTACACTAAAAACCTGACGTTGACGTCTAATAACAGTAAGGTGACATGGACTAGACAATAGATAATTAGTTATCTAACGATGTCTGACCCATATCCAAGCGAGGATCGACTTTAATGTGTCAGCTGGACGATCCGACCATCGGTCAAGCGGACCAAAGTCATTGAAACATTTTGAGAGATTTCTGAGCTCAGTGTCCCACATAAAACTGGTTTGAGGTCTTGTTGAAAATGTCAGATTTTGCCACTTAACCCTTGTACTGTCTTTGGGTCAAAATGACCTAATTCTCCTGTTCCTTCCTTCCCTCCTGCTCTCTCCTTCCTTCCTTCCTTCCTTCTTTTCACCCTTCCTTCCTTCCTTCCTTCCTTCTTTTCACCCTTCCTTCCTTCCTTCCTTCCTTTCTTCCTTCTTTTTTCCCTTCCTTCCTTCCTTCCTTCCTTCCTTCCTTCCTTCCTTCCTTCCTTCCTTCCTTCCTTCCTTCCTTCCTTCCTTCCTTCCTTCCTTCTTTTCTCCCTTCCTTCCTTCCTTCCTTCCTTCCTTCCTTCCTTCCTTCCTTCCTTCCTTCTTTTCTCCCTTCCTTCCTTCCTTCCTTCCTTCCTTCCTTCCTTCCTTCCTTCCTTCCTTCCTTCCTTCCTTCTTTTCTCCCTTCCTTCCTTCCTTCCTTCCTTCCTTCTTTCCCTTCCTTCTTTCCTCCTGCTCTCTCCTTCCTTCCTTCCTTCCTTCCTTCCTTCCTTCCTTCCTTCCTTCCTTCTTTTCTCCCTTCCTTCCTTCCTTCCTACAATTAAGTGTATTTATTTTTAAAAATTGGATATTTACGCCAATGTGCCGAAAAAGTCAGCACTTCTTTTTTAACTGTTTTACTTTGTCACTATCCTCGTATTCAAAACTGAAATTCTCCGAATAAATATCTTCTATCATCTTTTTTAGCAGTGATATTTTTCCTGCGAAAACAAGAAATAAAATCGGCAAATGCATTCTAGAAAACTAAAAAAATGTCGAAAACTGCTCTATTTGTGGAATAACGATGGATTTGTAGAAGAAATATATTATCGGATATGCTGCGATTCATGGCAATTATTTATGCCTTCCTTTTTAGTAAATTAACATTTCGTTTTTTTGCGTTGGAAACTTCTCGCGGGCCGCATGAAAATCTCTCTCGGGCCGCACATTTGACACCCCTGCTCTAAATAATGTCTTGTTGGCTGAAGTACTAAGGTCTGGTTTCCAGTCCACTAGCAACCAGACCGATGGTAGAGTAGGCATGGCCTGTTTCTACCAACCGCCGTAGGCCTAATCTCCCTGGGAGCAAGACTAGTTTTCATAACTGTCCTACACGAAAGTATGAAACTACGTTAGTATGTACAGTAAAACAGTACAGGATTTCTAGCCAGTTGTGAGTCTTCAGGCACGCTTCCGTTTTAGCCATCTCCAACGAGATAGATATCAGTGATCCATCCCAGCCATATAAGAATGCTCTAGTTCAGTGGTTCCCAACCTGTTTTCCTTGTTTCCCCCCTACTTATGTCTAAGACCAGCCAGGCCCCCCGACCCGTACGTAATAGCACCAAAATAGTCAAAATAGACCAAAAATGAACATTAATTATGTTTTTTTGATAAATTTCTCTTCGGTTTACTCTGTATACATATGACTTTGTTTTTCTCCAATGTCACCAATGTATAAAACACACACAAAAGGACATAAAAGGACATAAAAATATTTCTGAAAAATGTCTCTTTTAATATGAGACCAACATTTTTTAACATTTTTCCTTTAACAACCTGTCGGAGTAGATTAAATGTTGAGTAATGATATAATAATAAGGAATGGAATAATTTCCTGTGTAAGAAACACAAAAAATATTCAAAGACATTCATAAATTATTCCTAAAAATGTGTTATGAATGACTCATTCGCAAATATAATTTTTACAACTGCATAATTTCAAAGCAGACAAAGTTTCGCGCCCCCCCAGAGATCTCTGGCGCCCCCCCAGGGGGGGGAGGACCCCAGGTTGGGAGACACTAGTTGGTATTGTTGGGTGCATTTACACTGAATAATATAAATACTGTTGCTTGCAAAACACTGAAAAACTAGTGCAAGAAGGAGCCTGCGTGAATGAACCTTATTGAAAAGTACCAAGTGTCATGACAATGTCTTATGTGGTTTAAAGCAGTGCTTAATTTGTCCATGAAGAGGTCCCGGAACATCGAGGGAGTACCCGGGAAATTTTTTGAGCATAATGCATTTAAATGCATCAATCTGGTGCACTTTGAAAAGCTAGAATAACAATAATAGGGTGTCTGCTGCCTTAACTTACCTTGGAAACATAGCTCCGGAGCTTCTCTACCCGGCTAAACTAATATTAATAAGTAAATAATTAATAACTAATATTCTCCGCTCCTCTGTTTGTGTGAGCACAGAGCATGCACAGCCTTCACCGCTGATTGGCTGTTTCCCGTGCCTGTCTCTGTGTGTAACCAATCAGATGGTGCTGTGGGCGGGACATTGCTGGACACAGTGACTGCAGGCAGAGAGATGCGGCTGCATCAACCCCAAAATAACGCAGTTTTAAATTGTACAAACACAATATTGGTATCGTTGGAAAGGGAAAAATATCCTCTTAATTTTGGGGGGGCTGAGATCAAATTTGGGGGGCTTCAGCCCGTTTTTTTATTTGTAGTGAGAACATAATCCACATCAACCGACACAAATCCATTCATGTGTATGTGCTCCGCAGCGCAAGGACCACACTGATTGTGCTGCAGCTGCACTCATCGCCGCTTGTTGCTTTTCTGATTCGTTTTGAAGAATCATGCAACTCTTCCTTCTTTTTGAAAAAATACAGTAAATTCAGCTGTCTTTTTGACATGTTTGCGTTGCTCGCTGCTTGCTCCCCAGATCCAGCAAATTTCCAAAGTTTTTTTGTCAGGGGCGTGGTTTGCTGGCCCATCTTTTAATTGCATCAACAAATCTCCTCTTTCAAATGACGTTAAATCTTTATAAACAACATGAAACGCTTGGGATTTGTTCTGTAAATGAATTTATGCATATTATTATTTTTTATACATTAAAAAAAACTTTGTTATATTATTATTGTTTTATATATATACGAGAGGTGCCGGATCTGCCCAAATAAGTCCCGGATCGCAGGGAGGCCAAAATCGAGAGGTGCCGGATCTTGTTCCGGCAGGATCCGGCACAAATTAACCCCTGGTTTAAAGTGCTACATTTAGTAGTTTTCAGGTCAGTGGGTGCCCATATACTGTATGTGCTGAGATCAGGTCTTACAATGTTGTCCAGTCACTTGATCGCCTCTGCCGTGATGTCCGCTGTGTTCACTGTTGCTGATGAACTGAAGATGGGAATGTGAGACTCATAAGATGCTCTAATAGTACTTTAGCATTTCCTGACAGATGCGTGTAAATGTTGGATGGTAAACAGCGACTAATCCCTCAAACTCTGCCCAGGACCTGCAGCTGCTCTTTCCTGGAGCTCTGACAGCTACTAGAAGCTCATTGCGGAGGAAACCACAGATGATGGAGTTTTACTGCAACAAGCTGTGTGTGTGTGTGTGTGTGTGTGTGTGTGTGTGTGTGTGTGTGTGTGTGTGTGTGTGGGAGTGTGTTCTTCATCACTGTTAACGCTGCAAACATCTCGTTAAGCTCTAAATACAGTGGAGTCATGGGCAGCCTGCGGGTTGTGCTGACTGTCACTGCAGAGGAGTAAACCAAATTCATGTGCAATATTGTTGTACTGCTGGCAGTTGTCAGGCCCGTTTATTATTTCAATTGTAGTTTGGGGTTAATAAATGCTCTTTTCATGTTTTCCATCACGGTTACATATAATTGCCTCAGTTCTTAAGGAAATCAAAACTAACGTAATGCCTCAATAGGCAAGTTGGTTGCCTTTGCTGAGGTTTATGGCTGCAACAAAACGGCAGCCATAAACCTGTGCAACGCAGCCATAAATTGTGCCAGATTTATTTTAGGAGGTGTGGGAGCGGACGTCAGGGATCAAACCAGTAATGCTGTAGGGGAGTGACAGGTTTGATGACTCATTTCTACAAGAAGTTTGAATCCTAAAAGGAAAACCACAGCAGGAAACTCAGTGAGTCAGTTCTGCTTCTTAGGCCCAATCCCAATACACCCCCTACTTTCTACCACTAGCCCTCCCTCACTACCACTACCCCTACTTTCAGCACCACCCCTAAAATCAGGAAGCTGAGAGCCAAACCGTTAAGATCCCCAACCTGGGCTCAGTTTATCCAAATAACGCCTGTTAAGAAATTTGACCCGATGTTTTCGGCTATGATAAGAACCGCCGGCTCGGAGAAGCAGCAGCAGCTCACGTACAGACGTGATCGCGCTGCGCCGTCGTCCCGGGGAGAAACCTGCAGCTCTGTGGAGAATTACCGCTGGCTGAAATAAATCATTTAGGAAGATAAATGTTGGTTTAATAGATGAAATCTAACAGTTGTAGCTACGCCTGCTCCGAAAATGTTGAGATTTCTGTTTGCCGGCTCCGGAGCTGATTTATGGTTCCGCGTTACACCAACGCAGAGCCTACGGCGTAGGGTACGGCGTACGGCGCGCGTCGCCGCGTAACCTACGCCGTAGGCTCTGCGTTGGTGTAACGCGGAACCATAAATCCCTTTATTCTGGCGTGATCTTCGCCACAACGGGCAAACGAGTGATTATGTACATTCACTGAGTGAATATTATGAAAGTAAAATATATATTTCTCACTAGAAATGTAATCAAAATGCATTTTTATGCACAATCTAAATCAAAATATTGATTTTATTCACTAAAAAATAAGAAATGTCCGCCATGTTTTTTTTTTTTTAATTTAGTCCGCAAATGACGACGAAAAGCATTCTGGGAAATTTTTCTGGCACTAGTTAAACTAGTGTGCATCTGAAAACACTCGATCCGTAAGGACAGATTCATAGCCACTACACTCGTTTTCCCCACTCCACCTAGGTGAAAAGAGGAATTGGGACACCACTACCCTCACGGGAACGCGCACAATTTAAGGGTAGTGAAGAAAACTAGGAGTAGTGGTAGTATTGGGACAGGGCCTAAATGTCTCCAGTAGAACAAACTCTTTTCAACAAGTCTTTTTTTTAGAGATTGCAAGAATTTAATAAAGTTCATCAGAGTTGACTCTGATGAAGGCGAAAGGAATCGTCGAAACATGTCAGGTATTTAAAAAACGTAAATATTCTTGTCGGACAAAAATAGTTAGGAAATTAAATTGCCAATCCAAAATGGTTCAACCCTTTTAAAATAGTTTCAGTGTTTGTATCTCACTAATCGGTGAGACCTGAGTATCAGTTCCACAGGGACCTGAGCCCGGAACTCTGCAGCTCAATCACACTTCTCCTGTGCTGGCTTTTATAAAAATCACATAGTATTAAAGGTGCACAGATGTAAAAACGTTAACGTGGGGATGCAGTTGATTTATCGAGATTTGAAGTTGTGTTTTTAAGTAGGAATGACCAAGGACCCTTATTGTGGGCTTGGTGTACCAGGTGTTGAGTAATGGCCCTGGTACCATGGCGTACGTTTCCTAAAACCATTGTTACAAGTATATTCCAATTTAAGGGAATATACAGTAAATGCCTATGAAGAATATTTAATACGCTCCTTGAAAAGATAAATATTTGTGTGCTTTTCCTTTTTTCTTTAGACTGCGATGCTAACGACTTTTATTCTCGAGGAGGAAACGAATCTGACAATTGAGTTGTCATACTATGTAAGTTTGAAGTACTTTTGCAGGCACTTGTACCTCAGATTAATCTTCATTTATTGGTCATGACTAGGAATGGGCGATATTTTACCGTTCACGATAAACCGTCAAAAAAATTCCCCACGATAAGAATTTGTCATCTCGCGGTAAAAACCATAAATTCCCGTTGATGACGTTTTTGTGTAAAACTGATTTATAGTTCTGTGTTAAATCCACGCACAACGTACGTGAAGGAAGGAAGGAAGGAAGGAAGGAAGGAAGGAAGGAAGGAAGGAAGGAAGGAAGGAAGGAAGGAAGGAAGGAAGGAAGGAAGGAAGGAAGGAAGGAAGGAAGGAAGGAAGGAAGGAAGGAAGGAAATGAGCAAGAAAGAAAGAAGGAAATGAGCAAGAAAGAAAGATATGAGCCTGAAAGAAAGAAAGAAAGAAAGAAAGAAAGAAAGAAAGAAAGAAAGAAAGAAAGAAAGAAAGAAAGAAAGAAAGAAAGAAAGAAAGAAAGAAAGAAAGAAAGAAAGAAAGAAAGAAAGAAAGAAGAGAGGAAGAAAGAAAGAAAGAAAGAAAGATTTTATCAATTCAATTTAATTGGTGTAGTTTAGTAGCATTTAGTATCTTTTAGAGCAGTGATTTGGGGCTCCAAAGACTGAATGTGGTGATAGATTTATAGTTACAAAGGTGGAGTTGAATTGGTATTTTTTTATCGTCATTTTTATCGTTATCGGGATAAATGCCAGAAATTATCGTGATACATTTTTTAGTCCATACCGCCCATCCCTAGTCATGACCTTGTGCTTTGACTTAGCTCATTATTAGTATTTTTTTTTCCAATATTTTGAGAATTTCCCAAATGTCAACAACGGTCGTGGGGCTAGTTTGTCTGCTCTCTAAATGCTTAACTGTATTATCTTATCTGCATTCGCAGAGCGGATCGCCTCAAAGCTTTAAGGAGAAAGTGGATTATGTTGCGATGCGAGTGTGAGCGGAGGGTGCAGGATGACAGGACCGGAGGAGGTGTAAATGACACTTCCAGTGTGGAGATGTCATGAGCCCGGGGCATTCCTCCCACGCAGACACCAGACGAGCAGAAACAGCTCAGAGAACCCGTTTCCCTTCAAAACCAAGCAGCGGCAGCGGCGGTGCAGCTGAGATCTCTATTACCGCTCCGACCGCCCCATCGCTCTCCGTGAGCTTTTCCTCTCCTGCCGGTGATGTATCTAGCTGCTGTGTGTCTGCAGCATGCATCAAACACTTCCTCGTGCCTCCAGCTCACAGCTGGAGGATAATAGATGTCCTTCTAACCAGACTTCACATCAGCTGGGACTCTGAAACCTGCTGATTCTCATTCCGCACACCAAATCATAGGGGAAGAATTTACACAAATATAATCTTTCACTCAACATTTCTGGTCAAAATCACTAACTTTTAGTTTCTGCGGCATTTCGTTGCATCGACTTCCCTAGTTGGTTTACGTCAACACACCTTTCAAGGTCAGCGAGGGCCGTGGGGGGTTGTGAGCACATCAGCAACCCCGCTGAGAATCCACACCAGCGAGGCAATGGCTGACATCAACTCTGGACCATTAATGCCTGAGGAGCGGCGCTGCTTTCTCCGCACACACCCGTCTTTGGCTGTCCAGATGGCTTAAACACGCGCTGTGATGATGGATGTTGTCGTGACCAGGGCGAGCTTCCTTATTCAGCCAAGTCACCTCCATCTAGAGGTGGTTTGTTTCATTAATTGCCAGATTTTTGCAGTTATGTGTCTAATCCGGTGCTCCCCAGTCGAGAGCCTCGGGCCTGCAACATCGCTCTAATCGCTTCATCACAGCACCAACTACGCTGGTGTTTTTACTGAAGGCAGGTAAACAAGTGTCCACACTTATTTCTACTCTCTTACCGTATACGGCTCTTCAATTTTCACAAAAAATGGCGGGGCGCCTTACGTATGAATGTTGTTGTGTTTACTGACCTCGGACCAGTTTTATGTGGAACACTGTCAGTGGCGTTAATTCAGTGGAAGTTAAGGTATGGCAAGGTTACGAGTCACAGAACTTAACTAGAGTATCAATCAACACGTCCAGCAAATACTCATCACAGAAGTCTATGTAGCTTATCTGTGTGGTCAAGAAAATTGGAACTTTTTCAAATGCAGTCTAGCTCACTGCAAAAACTCAAAATCTTACCAGGAATATTTGTCTTATTTCTAGTTTTTAGTCAAAAAATCTCATTACACTTAAAACAAGAGTCATCACCAGAAAAATAACTTGTTATTTGACCATTTTCACCTGTTTCAAGTAAATTTTCACTTGAAATAAGTAGAAAAATCTGCCAGTGGAACAAGATTTATCTTCTCATTACAAGCAAAACAATCTTGTTCCACTGGCAGATTTTTCTACTTATTTTAAGTGAAAAGCTACTTGAAACAGGTGAAAATGGCCGTTTTCTCTGCACTATGTTCCATCAATGGGGGGGGTTCTCTTAACACTTAAAATACAATGCGATATTCTGTAAAAGCTATTAGCAAATCATAAAACAACACGGCAGCGCCCTGCATTCAGCAGTCTCGCCTTCACCGTGGGAGCTGATCAATACGAGACGAATGGGAAAGTTCTCGCTCTTTTGTGATGGTCTCGCTGTTGATTCAAGATGCAATAATGCAGGATTTACTAAATCATCTCTGTGATTTTAACCTCTCACTGGGATCAATTTGTGTCTGAGGGCAGACGAGGCTTCGCTTCGCGGCTCGCCGGCTTCATCCCAGACAGACGAGAGACGAGAGTGCTTCCTCACAATTTCAGACTTTTTCAGTCAAGAGTAATTAGCCCACGCCCTTGTGTTTACACACACCGTGAATAATCCCATCTGCTTCGCTACGCCGTTACTTAACGCGAGTTCTTTTCATGTGAGCTTAATTGACTTCAGCGTGGTTATTGATTGAACAGCGAGCTTCCTGCCGGAGGTGTTTCTGATCTCCAGCAGCTTCCAGCACCTGCGACTGTGCCATCGCTGCATCCCGCTGTCGCCGTGTTCCTTGTTAGCATGCTTTTAAAAGCAGTCTGCAGTCCCCCCTCACATCCCAGGATTTACATGAAGATAATGAAGACTCAATGTCAAAGGAAGCAACCTTCATCATTAACTCCTCATCTACTTCAAAATCAAAAACATCTGAAATCCCGGTTCGTACCGGCGACAGCTGAGACCTCAGAGCGGCGCCACGCAAACATTTGTTGTTCAGTACAAACTCCACGTCTCGTTCTCCAGGCTAACTGCTCTTCTGTACGAGACGGGTGCCGATATTTGTTATACGAGAGTTTTTTGATGGTTTGATGGTTCGATTTTGCCCAAAAATAAAATCTCAATTTTTTTCTCTCAAAATCTGATTTTCGATTAAGATTATTTTGTGAATTGACAAAAGGCAAAGAAATGATTTCAAATATGCTGTTTTTTTATTGAACATTTGCCCCATTGGGCTTTAAGTGCAAACTTTGCTCTTATTAAACCAAAAATGAATGAATAAAGTGCAAAACTCTGTAAAATAAGTTGAAAAAAAGTTTTAAAAGATATAATAAAATATAAAGTTTTATCTCTGAAAAAAAAAAAATCAGCAAATCAGCACTTGCAAACATACAGTAAGTTATATTTCCAATTAAATAAAACAAGACATTTTCTAATTAAACTAAACTGGGTCTTTGCATGCTAAATAATAATGCAACCCATGAAGGAGGTAGAGGTGTGTAATGTCAGTCATTACATTTGCTATTCACATTTGAAAGTTTTTTGCAAGGAACACGAGCCGGTCTACCCGGTGGCATGTTACAACGCCCCCTCCTACACTAAAGAGCCTCTCCCATGGGGCACTTGTCGCAGGTATTGAGAGGTAATTCCATCAATCATTAATATGGTATCAATCATTAATATGTGTGCAGACAAGGTTAAAAGAAAAAAAAAAAAAAGTGAAAAATCGATTTTACGATTTTCACGTTTTAACATCGTTCTAATTACATAATCGCGATTACGATTAATCGAACAGCCCTAGTTGAGATCCAGTTGGGAGTAAAAAGTCGAACATACGCCGACATTTACAAGCTGCATTCATCTTAAAGCCTCGTGTTCTTCAGTAGGATGAAAGATTTCCAGCTGGGCTGATCTCTCTCTAAGGTTGGGGTGTAGGAACTGAGCGGTTTGGGCCACTCACTTCTGGGAGAAGAGGTCTCTGTAGGGGCTGCCGTGCTGCATGGCGATGCCGTAGCCCTTGCTGCTCATGCCGTTCCCCGACACGGCGATGGTGCAGTCGTCGTCCGTCAGCGCCGCGTACTCCAGCACCGCCATGTCCCACAGGAAGGCGTACGGACTCTTCTTGGCCTGGGAAGGGAAGGAACGGGACACAACCAGTTACGAGACATCGTCCCACGGGAGTCCCTTTACTACAGGTGTTTCAGTCATATGGGCGTGGTTTGACTGTACGCAGCAGTCCACGCTTCAGCAAGCCCATGTAGAGGAGTAGAAAAAGAACAAATGCCTCAAATGTAAAAGTAAATGACAATCTTAATGTGTTTCAAATAAACTGTTGATATTGCATATCATGCCGTAATGTTAATTCTTTATGCATTACTTCTATGTTGCTTTTCATATGTGGGTATATATAAATATACACGAAAGGATTTGAAACTGTCTTTCCTCTGCTAACTTAAGGTGAATTATTAATATATCCTGATGGGAGTCATTTGTGTAATTATTGCACAAACTTCTTTCTATTAAAATGCATACAATATGATAGGTGGGGGGACACACATTTGAGAAAGAGAACACAGCTATAGTCATAGTCTAATTTTAGTCTGCATGTACTATTATTATTATGCATCCGTTTGCCCAATTAATACATGTAGTAGCCTACAGTTGTCATTGCTGTACATCATTAGGGCCCGAGCACCTTCAGTGCGAAGGCCCTATTGTATCTGTAGGAATTATTTGTATTTTTTTTATTATTATGGGCATGCCAAGTAGTGGCATGACCATATTGCAATCGTCCAGAATGGCCCAAAGGGCAATGCTGCTAGCATGCTAAAGTCGCAAAAGTCCCACTGCGCACCAGCGGGTGTACAGCATGACCCCGCACTGATGTGGGAAAAAAAAATCCCCAAAAAGTAAAAGACGGCCGAAAAAATTAGGAAAAACATGAAAATGAAGGCGTAAATTAGTACCCAGAAAAGGTTTCCCTTTTCTTTATTATTATTATTATTCTTATTCCGCACTTTTTTTCGTCCGTTAATACGGCCCGAACCGCAACGTGCGCCCATGCATGGCATACATCGTTGGATGCGTCTCCATCGTGATTCGATGGGCATTACTTTTCTCCGTAATAGGGGTTACCGTGGCAACGCTAGTTGCCAAAAAGCAAAAAAAAAGGCGAAAATTCCCGCGCTTATCACTCGGCCGAACTTTATCGTAGAGACATCGTTCAAACTTTGAAACACTCGGCCTGATAGTCTTTAAAGGACCATACAACTTCATCATGCTAGTTATTACGGTTTTTGCGATATTTAACTTTCAATTTAAAAAAAAAATCACTTTTATTTTGGACACTTGTTGCTAGGCAACGGTTTATCGTACAGACATCATTACAACATTGACCAACCCGGGACGCTTTCTACTGCAACATATTTTAGTCTTGTCATGCTTGCTATTACGGTTTTTGAGATATTCCACATTGTTCATTTTGATGCTAACGTAACTTCGGATGCTTGTTGCGCGGCAACGTGGTATCGCAGGGACTTGGTTCCAACGTTAAAAGACTCAGCTTCATGTGGACTACAACATACTGAGGTCTCATTACGCTGTCGTTTACAGCTTTTGAGATATTAAAGCCAAATTGTCCCATTCTATCCTATGGGGCTTGTTACCATGGCAACAAAAACCAATGCATTTGTATGGGGGACCATGTGAATAAACAATCTGTTAATGCTGCCCGAACCGGAATGTGCACCCATGCATGGCATATATCGTTGGATGCGTCTCCATCGTGCCTCGATGGGCATTACTTTCCTCAGTCAAAAGTGTTACCGTGGCAACGCTAGATGCCATGAAGCAAAAAAAAAGGCAAAAATTCAGACACTTATTGCTCGGTCGAACTTTATCGTAGAGACATCGTTCAAACTTTCAAACACTCGGCCCGATTGGCACTAACGGGCTGTACAAGCTCCTTATGCCAATTATTAAAGTTTTTGCCATACTGACCTTTCATTTTTTTTTTTAATTTCCATTTGACTTTGGACGCTTTTTGCTAGGCGACAGATTATCGTAGAGACATCGTACAAATGTTCCCCGACTCGGCACGCTGTGGACTTCAACATATTCAAATTTCATGAAGCTGGGATTTAAGAAAATTTTATGTCAAAATCCAGGCCAAATGGCCCCATTCATTCGGATGGGGTTTTTTACCACGGTGAAAAAAAAACTATCCATTGTCATTGTCTATCATGTAGCCTGAACCGCAACGTGCACCCATGCATGGCATACATCGTTAGATGCGTCTCCATGTTGCCTCGATGGGCATTACTTTTTTCAGTCAAAAGTGTCACCGTGGGGGGCGCTAGACGCCAAAAAGCGCGCCCCATTTTTAACTATTGGGAGCACAGGAATGAATGCAATACAACCGTAAACACCTCAAATTGACATAGAACCACCCCAAACACAACCACTACAGCCCCAAACCAAAGCAGCAAGAGGGGTCGAATGGGCGGTAGGGCATGCCCATATCAAAATTTCATGAAATTTTCTAGTTATTATTATTCTTATTATTTTTCTGACGAAAGGAGGGCCTTTTTGCCCCCCTAAACGTGCCCAAAAAGTCACCAAATTTTGCACCCAAGCCAGGCCTGGCGAAAAATTTGATATTTAATGGTTTGCATTAATGGGCGTGGCAAAATGGCTCAACAGCGCCCCCTTGAAAACTTTGTGACTCAAGCCCCACGATACGGTTTGACGTACATGCACGAAAATCAGTACATGCCTGTATCATGACGTAACTTAAAGAAAAGTCTCTTGGCGTCATGCCCAAAACCGAACAGGATGTCGGCCATTTTGAATTAGTCGTGTCATTTTGGCGAAATTTATGCCATTCCTTCGGCAGTTAATACGGCCCGAACCGTAACAAGCACCCAGGTGTGTTATACATCAAAATGTGTGTCTCCATCCTCCGACACCACGCATTACTTTTCTCTCTCAAAAGCGTTACCGTGGCGACGCTAGACGCCAAAAAGCGCGCCCACCCTTCATCTGATTGGTTCAGACAGAAAAAACTTTGCGCCTCAAGCCCCATAATACGGTTTGACGTACATGAACGAAAGTCGGTACACACCTGTATCATGTCGCAACTTACAGAAAAGTCTCTTGGCACCATGGTCGAAACCGAACAGGAAGTCGGACATTTTGAACATTCTGAATGAATCACGTAATTTTGGAGCAATATATGCCATTCCTTCGAGAATTAATACGGCCCCAACCGTATCATGAACCCAGATGTGTTATACATCAAAATGTGCATCTCTATCCTGCGACTACGCGCATTACTTTTCTCTTTCAAAAGTGTTACCGTGGCGACGCTAGACGCCAACAAGCGTGCCCCCCCTTCATCTGATTGGTCCATATTTGATAGTTCCCCAAAAGGCACCAAATTTGGCATGCAAGCAGGGCCTGGCAATAAATTTGATATTTCATGGTTTGCATTAATGGGCGTGGCAAAATGGCTGAACAGCGCCCCCCGGAAAACTTTGTGCCTCAAGCCCCACGATACGGTTTGACGTACATGCACGAAAATCGCTACACACGTGTAGCATGGCACAACTTAAAGAAAAGTCTCTTGGAGCCATGGCTGAAACCGAACAGGAAGTCGGCCATTTTGAAATCTGATTGGTCCATATTTGATAGTTCTCCAAAAGTCACCAAATTTTACATGCAAGACAGACTTGGCGATAAATTTGATATTTCATGGTTTGCATTCATGGGCGTGGCCTAACGGCTCAACAGCGCCCCCTAGAATACTTTTCTCTGCCATAACTTTTGAATGGTTTGACATAGGAAGTCGTGGGTGGTGTCATGGGACTCTGTAATGAGTCCTTAAGCTTCGTTAGCCTTAATTAGCCCCGCCCCTTCTTCTGATTGGTTGTCCCGATTTTCTGCTATAACTTTGGAATGGTTTGACATAGAGAGTCGTGGGTGGTGTCATCAGATTCTTTATGGAGTCCTTGACCTTCATTGGCCTGAATTAGCCCCGCCCCTTCTTCTGATTGGTTGTCCCTTTTTTCTGCTATAACTTTTGAATGGTTTGACATAGGAAGTTGTGGGTGGTGTCATTTCTGATATGCTTATGGGGGGCGGTGGCCGTGAGTGCGAGGGCCCGTTCATCGCTGCTTGCAGCTTTAATTATTATTATTATTAAGTCTTACTCTAATACATTTTACACTGTGACATTTTATAATATTGGGCGAAATATATACTATAAAGTATAACCAGACTACAATTATAGTACATGCATTGATGCATTTTTTTGAGTGAGTTTGGCACGCTTTTTGGCATCTATCATCGCCACGGTAACGCTTTTGACTGAGAAAAGTAATGCGCATCGTCGCAGGATCTAGATGCACATTTTGATGTATAACACACCTGGGTGCACGTTACGGTTCGGGCGAAGAAGCGGCTGAAGACATGGCATAAATTGCGCCATAATTAAACGATTAATTCAAAATGGCCGACTTCCTGTTCTGTTTAGGCCATGGCGCCAAGAGACTTTTCTTTAAGTTGTCCCATGATACAGGTGTGTACCCGATTTTTTCGTGCATGTACGTCAAACCGTATTGTGGGGCTTGAGGCACAAAGTTTTCTAGGGGGCGCTGTTGAGCCATTTTGCCACGCCCATTAATGTAAACCATGAAATATAAAATCTTTCGGCAGGCCTGGCTTGTGTGCAAAATTTGGTGACTTTTGGGGCACGTTTAGGGGGGCAAAAAGGCCCTCCTTTCGTCGGAAGAAGGAAAAAAAAAAAACAAGGAAAAAAATTCCTATAGATACAATGGGGCCTTCGCACTTACAGTGCTCGGGCCCTAATTATTATTCAATGGCTCGTCACGCACGGTAGAAGAGGGATAAAATTGTAATTAAAAAGAAAGTTAATTTGTAGTTCTTAACATATTTTTGACTCCCTTTTCTATCTTCCATGACATTATTCCTCTGTTCTTCAGCATCCACTAAAATAAAATACTAATTGTAAAATTATGCAAATTAGGTGATGACGTCCTTTTGCAACTTCTAGCCTCTTTTAGGGCAGCTAGACTAGAATGACTGCTTCGTTAGTAAAGAGCCTCTTATATCCAGCTAGATGTCGTCATGCTGGAAATAACTACATATTTATGTCTTTAGGGACATAAATGTATGTTCATATTGTCTCTGCATGCTCTGGTTGGCCAGATAAAGAGCGGTAAAGCTACTGCACTGCCCACTTCCACTGAGCCCCCCCCAAATGCTGTGAAAAATCACTTCCAATCAATCCTCCCGCCGTGACAACGACACTGCAAGTTTCTACAGATCTACTTCACAAAGTCAAACATCTGCAGCGGCGTGGAGCCGGCACTGCCTTTAACTGGGCTGCAGGATTCTGTGGTGATGCAAAGATGATGACGGGGTGAGGATGAGGTGACGGGAACACAGAAGCAGCAGTGGGGTGGGGGGGTGGGGGGGGTTAAGTGGATCAGAGCATTTCCCTGAGTCAGCAGAGCTGCTGCAGAAGCTTCAACCTGTGAGAATCCAGAGTGCCTGTTCACTCCTGTCCTCCCGCCGACACAGAGACAGAGAGTCGGCTGGTTTCACGCTGTTTCAGCCCAATTACCGCCTCGTGTCTCTCTGATCTGCTGCATGTAGCTGCGGCTGTTAGCTTTGTGTTCACGTCTCATCTTCTGAGCGGAGTGCTTTTCCTGTCCCTGCAGGTGAGGCAGGAACACAACGCTGAGTGCTGTTTGCAGAGCCGGCGTGAGGCGGGGGGGGGGGGTCTTATTTTAGTCAGAATAGTCCAGGACCATTTTAGTCTGGTTTTTATTCGTCTACAATATTGCATTATATATTTAATTATCGTTATCGTCACACGATGAAGCATTTTTATTGCGTCTCGTCTCGTTTTCCTCAGGTGGTAAAAGTTTGTTGATGACGATATTTAGTCAGAATTTTCGTTGACGAAAGCAACTTTATTGTAGATGGTACAGGTTTCAGAGGCGTGAGAGGAGTCAGAATAAATGAAAGAGGGGTATGGGTAATGAAATGATAGAAGGGTCAAATACCAGGTGAGTAAGACTCGAAAGACAGGTGACGAGCCGCTGCTTCCATTAACCCTCTATTATCTAAGGCTTCAATTAAAGCAACAATCAAACTCAATTTTAGCCCCTAAAGAAACCAAACGATTGACATGAAAACCCATTTTGGAGGTTTAAAGGATGGATTTGCTTTTGTTTGAATGTTGACGTGTCCTGCCACATCAAGCCTGAAAAGTGAAGGCGTCCACATGTTGCAACCAGAGGTGTCAAGTAACGAAGTACAAATACTTCGTTACCTTACTTAAGTAGAAATTTTGGTTATCTATACTACACACATTATTTTTCAGACGACTTTTTACTTTTACTCCTTACATTTTCACACAATTATCTGTACTTTTACTCCTTACATTTTAAAAACAGCCTCGTTACTCTATTTCATTTCGGCCTTTAAAAAAAAAACTATCCAGTTAAATTGCTCCATCCGGATAGAGTGAATTTGGTTGTGGTTGTTTCAGATGTTCTTGTCCAGTTTTGTTCTTACATCCGTTCCCTCAGATTCCTGCAACTAAACTTGGATGTACATTCCAATAAAGGTTAGGATAAATGATAACATGCCTCTGAAGTTTGACTTTTTGCACCATTACAATACTTATAGGCAACTAGTCATCATATCTCCTGCTCTCTGAAACACATGTTGATGCTCAATAGTACACATATACGGTTCTTTAATATATTTGCATTATACTAAGATACATTCATTTTCAATGGCTTTTGTCCTTAATGGCTTTTTTCCCCCTTACATTACTTTTACTTTTATACTTTAAGTAGTTTTGAAACCAGTACTTTTATACTTTTACTTGAGTAAAAACTTGAGTTGATACTTCAACTTCTACAGGAGTATTTTTAAACTCTAGTATCTATACTTCTACCTGAGTAATGAATGTGAATACTGAAGACACCTCTGGTTGCAACAGCTGTTCGGGCTGATGTAATTATGTTCAACACAAACCCAACAAAGCAGTTCCAGGAAGACGGTATTTAAACATGCAAACATTCCCTCTGCAGGCTCCCTGCCTGGCCGTGAATACAAACCCAGCCAGAAAATAGCATTTTTATCAAGACTCGCCTCCAGCAGCACTTTTCCCAGTGTGTGTGTGTGTGTGTGTGTGTGTGTGTGTGTGTGTGTGTGTGTGTGTGTGTGTGTGTGTGTGTGTTTGGGGGGGGGATCCCGTCTTTTGCTCCTGTGGTTTTGGGGGGTTTTATGTATAAAAATCATCTGATTTGGTACTTGGTATTAAGCAAACACAACCTCAGACCAAAAAGAAAAAACGAAACTTTTTCACTTATTTACTTTCACAAAAATCACGTGGGCAATAGGGAATGGGCGGTATGGACTAAAAAATGTATCACGATAATTTCCGGCATTTATCCCGATAACGATTAAAAAAATACCAATTCAACTCCACCTTTTTAACTATGAATCTAACTCGCTCTCAGATCCGCCATGTTTGTTTACACAAAAACGTCATCAACGGGAATTTATTCTTTCTTCTTTCTTTCTTTCTTTCTTTCTTTCTTTCTTTCTTTCTTTCTTTCTTTCTTCTTTCTTTCTTTCTTTCTTTCTTTCTTCTTTCTTTCTTTCTTTCTTTCTTTCTTTCTTTCTTTCTTTCTTTCTTTCTTTCTTTCTTTCAGGCTCATTTCCTTCCTTCCTTCCTTCTTTCCTCCTGCTCTCTCCTTCCCTCTTCCCTTCCTCCTTTTATCCCTTCCTTCCTCCTTTCCTTGTTTTCTCCCTTCTCCCCTTTCCTTCCTTCCTTCCTTCCTTCCTTCCTTCCTTCCTTCCTTCCTTCCTTCCTTCCTTCCTTCCTTCCTTCCTTCTTCCTTCCTTCCTTCCTTCCTTCCTTCCTTCCTTCCTTCCTTCCTTCCTTCCTTTCCTTCCCTCTCCCCTCCCTCCTCCTCCCTCCTCCTTCCTTCCTTCCTTCCTTCTTCCTTCCTTCCTTCCTTCCTTCTTCCTTCCTTCCTTCCTTCCTTCCTTCCTTCCTTCCTTCCTTCCTTCCTTCCTTCCTTCCTTCTTCCTTCCTTCCTTCCTTCCTTCCTTCCTTCCTTCCTTCCTTCCTTCCTTCCTTCCCGTACGTTGTGGATTTAACGCAGAACCATAAATCATCTTTACAACAAAAACTTTATCAAAGGGAATTTATAATTTTTACCGTGAGATTACAAATTCTTATCGTGAGGATTTTTTGACGGTTTTATCGTGAACGGTAAAATATCGCCCATTCCTAGTGGCAGTACTAAGTACCCCTTACTGCTTAAACTGCATTTAAAAAGGTCTAATAGCATCCAGGTGCAGCTACTCGTCAGCTGGTCTGGGAGCAGTCAGGAGTGTGTTAACACAACGCCAAGAGGGAAAGACATAAGCAATGTTCTGTAGCTCCAGCCCCGCCAGTCAGAGCGGTGTTAGCGCCGGCATCACGGAGCGTTACAGGAGCGTCCGCTCACCAAGATACGCGTCAAGAGTATTTTAGTGTTTTAGTACACAGCGAAACCACATGGAGATGGCAGGAAGTCAGACCTGAAAATGGTTGTGGATAAACTATTCAGAAGGTTTTAGAAGAGATTTGAAGCACGTACGAGGTGACTTTCAGGTTTACAAGACAAAACACCCATTTTATCTGACACCTACTCATCCTTATTTTGAGTTCTTGAAAGACGACCACATAGTGAGATATGCGTCTTAGGAAGAGCAGATGTGATCTCAAAGCCTTCATAATCTTT
Organism: Cololabis saira; assembly: GCF_033807715.1. NCBI lineage: Eukaryota > Metazoa > Chordata > Actinopteri > Beloniformes > Belonidae > Cololabis > Cololabis saira. Next base: position 9,930,476 of record NC_084605.1, on the reverse strand, counting down.
TGAATTCGGCTGAAGAGAGAAGTTATTCTAAAGAAGAAAGTAATCAAAACACTGGTAATCTTCCCAGGATAACCCAGGAAGTTCACCCCGAGGTCAGAGCGGCGCTCCAAGGAGGAAAAACACAAGCAGGAACTCAGAGCCTTAAAGGCCTCAGTCATCCTGGCAAAGGTCAAAGTTCAGGACAGGGATGGTTAGAAGAAGACTCAACAAGCACGGTTTGTGTGTTTCCAAAGATCTTTTCTTTCTTCCTTCCTTCCTATTTTCCTCCCTTCTTCTCTTCCTCCTCCTCTTGACCCGAAGACAGCACAAGGGTTAACAGAGTAAAGATGCTAATACATGAGACCAGTCATCCTGGCAAAGGTCAAAGTTCAGGACAGGATGGTTAGAAAAAGACAGCACGGTTTGTGTGTTTCCAAAAAGAAGATGGAGGCAGGACTGAGGTTGAGAAGCCTGCAGACCTGAGACCAGAGTGGACATGTTTGGTCTCCTCTAACTGAAACACAGTGCTGGAGGGATGACGGGGTCTGGGACCTGCACACCTCTCAGTTCTCAACATGCCCCAGTATTCAGAGACCAATGTGAGGGAAATCATTAACCCTTGTGCTGTCCTTTGGGTCAAAATCACCTACTTCTCCTGTTTCTTCGTTCCTCCTGCTCTCTCCTTCCTTCTCTCCTTCCTTCTTCCCTTCCTTCTTTACTCCTGCTCTCTCCTTCCTTCTTTCCTACTTTCCACCTTTCTCTTCTCCCCTTGTACATTCTTTCCTTGTTTTCCTCCTTTCCTTCCTTCCTTCTTTTTCCCCTTCCTTCCTTCCTTCCTTCTTTTTTCCCTCCTCCCTTCTTTTCTCCATTCCTTCCTTCCTTCCTTCCTTTCCTCCCTTCTTTCCTTCTTTTTTCCCTTCTTCCTTCATTCTTTCTTTTCTCCATTCCTTCCTTCCTTCTTTCCTCTCTTCTTTCCTTCCTCCCTCCCTCCCTCCTTCTTCCTTCTTTCCTCCCCATCCTTATTTTCTCCCTTCCTTCTTTTCTCCCTTCTTTCCTTCTTTTTTCCGTTCCTTCCTTCTTTCCTCCCTTCCTTCCTTCCTTCCTTCCTTCCTCCCTTCTTTCCTTCCTTCCTTCTTTCCTCTCTTCTTTCCTTCCTTCCTCTTCCTTCCTTCCTTCCTTCCTTCCTTCCTCCCTTCCTTCCTCCCTTGCTTCTTTTCACCCTTCCTTCCATCCTTATTTTATCTCTTCCTTCTTTCCTTCCTTCCTTCTTTTCTCCCTTCCTTCCTTCTTTCCTCCCTTGCTTCTTTTCACCCTTCCTTCCATCTTTATTTTATCTCTTCCTTCTTTCCTTCCTTCCTTCTTTCCTCCCTTCCTTCCTTCCTTCTTTCCTTCATTCTTTCTTTTCTCCATTCCTTCCTTCCTTCTTTCCTCTCTTCTTTCCTTCCTTCCTTCTTTTCCTTCCTTCTTTCTTTTCTCCATTCCTTCCTTCCTTCCTTCCTCTCTTCTTTCTTTCTTCCTCCCTTCCTTCTTTTCACCCTTCCTCCCTTCCTTATTTTCTCCCTTCCTTCTTTCCTCCTTCCTATTTTCCTCCTTCTTCTCTTCCTCCTCCTTGACCTGAACACAGCACAAGGGTTAACAGAGTAAAGATGCTAATACACCAGACCAGCTGCGCTGGGACCTTTCAGAGAGCTGTGTGGAACCGGACGTCCACAGACCTCAATGAGCGCAGCAACGCTGGACAGAACACTTCATTCTGAGTGATTCAATACTGAAATCAGCCTTGAAGTTGTATTTGACAAATACTGGTTTTGGTTGTTTTTACAACGTCAGCACCCAACCGTAGATAGAAGCTTCAAAAAGCTTTAATAAGTTTCTGGAAATCAATTCATTCCTTCACACAATCAGTATTAGAAATTAATTTTGAGTTAAGCTCCAATTTGTATTTATTAAATGACACACTGGATCTTCAGTTAGACCGGAAAAAAAGCAGGATATTAATTATGATCACATACTTCGCTAAGAATGCATACTTTTACTTTGGAAGATGATTCCCCTCCAACTTTCAAGTTTTTTTTGGATCAAATTTCATTTTTTTACCATTGGAAAAATTAACTTTAGAAAAATACAACCGTGCTCATATTTTTCAAGAATTTTGGTTTCCATTATTTTCAAAACTGGATAATTTTCCAAAGGGGACCAATGAGTATCTTAATTTTCCGAACTTGTGCCTTATATGTATGTATGTTTGTATCTGTATATGGATATATATATATAGTTTGATATCGCTGTTGCTGCCATTATATATTTTTTTATTTATTTTTTTATTTTTTTTATATTTATTTAATTTTGTTCTCCCTTAATGTATGTTTTTTTTTTTTTTTTTTTCCCCTAGGGTAATTATGGGGAGGGTAGAAATGTGGGTATAATAGAAATCATGCATTTGAAAATGTGAATTGTGAAAATTATTGTGAAATAAAAAGATATTAAAAAAAAAAAGATAGAAGCTTCAGACAACTATGCTGCTGAAGTGTGAAGGTGATCCCTGCTGCTGGAAGACGCCGCTAGTCTCTCTCACTCGTGTGCTGCAGGACGCGTCCAGTTCTTTCTGCAGACGGAGCAACTTAATTGCCTTTCAGATGGCTATCATCAATAAATAATTAACCCAGTTATTTTTGTCTCATTTCTGTAGGAGGGTTCTCTTCAGCTGCTTTTAAGGCTTGTGCGAAGATCTAATGGAAAACAGTTATGCAGAAATATTGAAAATCCTAAAAGATTTACAATATTTAAAGCATCGTTGAGTCACTCAGTGACTAAAATGTTAATAATAATATTAACAGAATGGCTCTCACATATGATTTCTTATTGTTTTTCTATACAAATGATAGGCGGAGATCCTTCTAGAAAAGGTCCTTTTGTTCAGATACAAACCTTAAGTAACCATATGTAAACAATCATTTAACCGAATTCCACCCCCATTTCGGGGTCTCGTCACTGCGTTAAAATAGCAATATTTGAATGTATGTCCCAACATTTGTCCCCAATTTGATGCCAACACACAGATTCTGACTCTAGACTGCCTGAGTTCCTCACCATCTAATAAAAGAGCTGAGATTTATCACTGAAATGTTCCTGGAACAGAAGTAGAAGTTTCATTACTATGTTGGACGTAATATTTTATAGAATTTTCCCTATTCACCTGGGTTTTTCCCGTCTTAGAATTTAGAGAACAAATGCTTAATTTGCAAAAAAAAAAAAAAAAGCATGAAATCCCAGACAACTTGCAATGGATTTTGTTCTTTGTTATCATATAATATGGTGTACATCATATGTCATATCAACAAGGAAAATTTCAGAGTAACTTTTATTTCATATTTATGTCGGCCTTAAAAAATGACACAAATAATGCTTAATTTCACCTTAAAAGTTGGTATTTTGCATATATATATATACACATAAAAAAGGCACTGAGCCTCCACTATATCCTTGTTTGACCCTTGACTATCGATCTAGAAACTTAATTTCCTCATCTTGATTGCCTACTTACAAAAAAAAAATAGGAGGAAATCGTCCAATAACTGTGCAAGATGGGCAATTTGGCGGCCATTTTAATATGCAAATTAGAAGGTAAAAAACTCAAAATTTCACTCGGGTACCGTTTTTTTTGGACTCAGCACCCTTGAAATATGTAAGGTAGGCCGGTTCCCGACTTGTACCCATAAATGCTCCTTACTTCTTATAAAAGGCCTTTTTTCTGTAATCCGTCTAGACTATAAAGGATGTACCTTGCGTATGCCCTCCGACGGGCTGGACACGGAGTAGTCCATGCCGTTGCTCTTGCTCATGGTCCTCCACAGCTCGGCGTAGGTGTTGTCCTGCTCCAGGGGGTTGGTGCCCTTGTTCCTGAAGAAGTCGTACACGGCAGAATCCCTCACCGTGCCGTAGTCCACGTCGATCTGCCTCGCCAAGTCCTGGAAAGACCTGCACCACACACACGGAAGAAGTGTTGTCTTTTCTTTTCTTTTGCTTCAGGGTACATTTTGTGTTGGAACTGTGAACATTGTGGAATATCAAGCAATATCAAGGATAATAAACTATAACACATTATACTCAGCACCACCATAGCAGGACTCATAAATGAATCCATCTGTGAGATGAAGAGAAAGGAATGACGCCCTCAACAATATCAGCACCTCACATTGTGCAGGAATTTGTGTTGCTTGCAGACATTGGTTTAAATACGGCTCTTCTAAGATCCACCTCAGCCTTTCAGGCAGGTCCAGGCCTCTGAAACAACTGGTGCATGAACTTTCTTTTCTCTTTAGCCATCCTCCGGTACAGAGGACTTGGTAAAACCAAAACATGAACCTTCCTATGTATACAGTCAGTGCTGGAGATGAGTGGGGATGGAATCCCCCCCTGAAATAAAAACGGTCAAAATCATCCCCCTGTAAAACTGCCATCCCTCCTTTCCATCCCTTATGTCATTTCATCAATGAATGTGGTTTTACTGCTATTTCAACATTTAGAGTCATCACCAGAAAAATAACTTATTTGACAATTTTCACCTGTTTCAAGTAAATTTTCACTTGAAATAAGTAGAAAAATCTGCCAGTGGGACAAGATTTATCTTCTTATTACAAGCAATAAAATCTTGTTCCACATGCATGATTTTTCTACTTATTTTAAGTGAAAATCTACTTGAAACAGGTGAAAATTGTTGTTTTTTCCAGTGATGAATCTTGTTTTAAGTGTAATGAGATTTTTTTTACTAAAATGAAACATTTTAACTAGAAATAAGACAAATATTCTTGTTAAGATTTTGAGTTTTTGCAGTGATCCATGTTACTTATCCTGTGAAGGACAGAGTCATATTGATAAGTTCAGAAAAGTGTTTTTTATTGTTGTGTTTTGATGTATTTGATGTAAGCCCAGTGGATATTTAAAGCTTACAGAGGGCTGCATTTAACTGCTGCTATGTTATTCCTGCAGTATTTCTGCAGGTGTTTTGGTCAGTGCTATTATTTGTAATATATTATATTATTTGTAATCAGCACAAATTATCTGTCCCCATATGATAAAATCCACCATCCCCCCTGATTTTTTCTTACAACTCGAGTACTGTATACAGTATGTGTGTGTGTGTATATATATATATATATATATATATATATATATATATATACTTACACACAAATATATATATATAAATATACTGTATATATAAATATACATGTATCATCTGCGTAGTTCATCTGAGGATGTAACAAAGTTTATTCAGCGTTTCCAGCCTTCAGTCGACACGAGGAGGTTTCTCTAACCACATGGCTCTTAAACCTCCGTTTCAGCACTCGCTGAATGTCAGGAAAAGCGGCGCGTCATACTCAGCACTTCCGCGTTGTGCACTTCAAGGACTCACCCTTCACGGACTGATGCAGATTCGCTGATGAAAATGTCAGCTCGGATCTGATACTTGGAGGAGAAGAGACAAGAGGATGGAGTTGCGTGTCACCGTGCCGACGGGAAATGAGAGATAGCATTCTTTATACACACAGCAGATAAATGTTGCTGCACCTGAGCTGCTCGTTTCCGTCACAAGTGTAGTCGTGCGTTCAACCCGGAGAGAAAAGCTTTTCCTATTTGTATTTTTAGAGGGAAATGTTTGAGACTGATATCAGAACGAATCAGGGCTGGAAGATCTCTCGGGTGTCACTTTGACAGATTTACCACTTGAACAATTGAGATCAGATCTGTCACACACTTCTGTGATGTAAAAGAACCTTTATTTTTTTATTTACCCTTTTGTGAAACTCAAATAAAAGGAGAAAAACATCAGCTCCATATCCTCCACTCGAATAAATGAACTTTTCCCACCTTCTCCACAACCTCATGAGCTTTAACTTCTCATTAAATCTTTTCTTTTGATTTCATCCACCGCCTGCAGCAGAAAAGATGAGGGAAACGTCATCTCTCTCTCTGTCTCTGCAGGGTGTCCTGGGTCTGCCTGGGGGCCTTCTCCTGGGTGGAGATGCTGAATACACTTCCTTAGGGAGACGTCCAGGAGACGTCCAAAGCAGGGTGCTCGAGGGTTCATGGGAATTTGCCCAACCAGTCCACATGTGCTTTGTGGATCTGGAGAAGGCATTTGACCGTGTCCCTCGTGCCATTCTGTGGGGGGTCAGTGAGTATGGAGTCCAGGTCTATTAAGGGCTGTCCGGTCTCTGTATGATCGGAGCAGGAGTCTGGTTCTTGCCGGCAGTAGATCAGACTTGTTCCCGGTGCATGTTGGACTCCGGCAGGGCTGCCCTTTGTCACCGGTCCTGTTCATAATTTTTATGGACAGGATTTCTAGGCGCAGCCAGGGGCCGGAGGAGATCCGGTTCAGGAACCTCAGGATTTCATCTCTGCTTTTTGCGGATGACGTTGTCCTGTTGGCTTCATCGGACCGGGACCTTCAGCAAGTGCGACGCGGCAGGGATGAGAATCAGCACCTCCAAGACCGAGGCCATGGTTCTCCACCGGGAAAGGGTGGCGTGCCTTCTCTGGGTGGGTGGAGAATCCTGCCTCAGGTGGAGGAGTTCAAGTACCTCGGGATCTTGTTCACGAGTGAGGGAACGATGGAGCGGGAGATTGACAGACGGATCGGTGCAGCGTCTGCAGTTATGCGGTCGATGTACCGGACCGTCGTGGTAAAGAAGGAGCTGAGTCGAAAGGCGAAGCTCTTGATTTACCGGTCAATCTACGCCCCTACCCTCACCTATGGTCACGAACTTTGGGTAGTGACCGAAAGGACGAGATCGCGGATACAAGAGGCCAAGATGAGTTTCCTCTGCAGGGTGGCTGGACGCTCCCTTAGAGATAGGGTGAGGAGTTCGGTCACCCGGGAGGAGCTCGGAGTCGAGCCGCTACTCCTTCACGTTGAGAGGAGTCAGCTGAGGTGGCTTGGGCATCTGTACCGGATCCTCCTGGACGCCTCCCTAGGGAGGTGTTCCAGGCATGTCCCTCCTCCCTAGGGAGGTGTTCCAGGCATGTCCCTCCTCCCTAGGGAGGTGTTCCAGGCATGTCCCTCCTCCCTAGGGAGGTGTTCCAGGCATGTCCCACCGGGAGGAGACTCCGGGGAAGACCCAGGACACGCTGGAGAGACTATGTCTCTCGGCTGGCCTGGGAACGCCTCGGACTCCCTCCGGAAGAGCTGGAGGAAGTGTCTGGGGTGAGGGAAGTCTGGGTATCTCTGTTGAGACTGCTGCACCCATGACCCGGTTCCAGGATAAGCGGAAGAAAATGGATGGATGGACATGCACACATGAGCACAGATGTGCACTAACAAACTTATTTCATCAGGAATTAATATATTTTATGTAGCAAACGGACATTTTTTCTGATTTGACTGCTGTTTTTACCTGAACTCTGCTCATGTGAAACACCTGATGGTTGAGGAGCTGGATGGTCTTAATTTTATTTGCTACATCGATCCAACGCAAAAGAATTAAAAAAAAGTGCTTATTAATCACAAAACACAGTTTAAACAATATGATCAAATCCGCTACGACCCGTTGTGTCAGTGGGGATCACTGCAGACAGACTGCAGCTTCACCGGGGCTGACGGCTCTGATGGTTGATCCAGGGACGGACCTTGTTAAGGAGCATGAAACTCACTCTTATATACGGAAATAACGCTGAAACATAAAGGCTTCCCAAAGTGTGATCCATGGTGAAAGATGAAACCGAGGATGTGCACGCTATATATAGATATATGTATATACACTTTTTTCCCTCCAGTTCTGCAGCGCAGCTTGAAAGCCCCGCCCACTGCAGGCGTCCTGAGCGACCACAGGTGATTTTTGACGCTTTCAGTGTGAATCCACAGTTAGTCACAATAAGAGACATATTACTTGTCTTTATTGAACCCACCAGGAGGAAAAGGAGGTGAACCCTCGGAGCTGAGAGCCGGTTGGAGCTCCTTCAGCACCAGTGACCTCCAGCAGATCTCTCAGTATCTCAGAGCTGAACAACCTTCAGGAGGAATTCTGGATCTTTCTTCTCTCCAGAACTGCTTCAGAAGACACATTAGTTGCATCTGAACCTTTTGGATCATGCTGAGCGTTCTTCCTGAACATTTCAACTGTTGCTTCATTTCTCCAACATTTTACCAGTACTGAATTCAAGTCTTTGGACACTTTAGACGTTGCCTCAGTTCAACACACCGGACTTAAAAGAATGTGTGATTAACAGACTTGAGCAGTCCTCGAGGACAAGCTGATGATGATCCATCAAATTTAGGGCTGGGCGATATGGACCAAAAGTCATATCTCGATATTTTCTAGCTAAATGGCGATACTCGATATATATCGATATTTTTTCTGTGCCATAATTGGGGTTTCCCCCAAAGCATTATAGCATAGCATCTCTGTTAGCTTAATTTTTTTCTGAGGCAAACCCTTAAAAAAACAGTCAGTTTTAATACAAAGCCTCGTGCCAAATGTCACACAGGTTCCTTTATTAACAGAGGTCTGCACAATATCAAAATGTATAAAACAAATGAAATAAAAATAAACTGCCTGCATATATAGAATAAAAATGCTTCTTGAATAAAATAAAACAAATATCCCTTTCCTGCATAACAATTAAATTAAAATACACTGTGCAATTAATACAATGTAGACAGTAACAGGCAGACTTTTCCACTGAGGTTGACAGTTGTGCAAATAACAAAACATTTGTGCAAATCTCAAATAAAACATTCAAGTCAATTTGTCACAAAATAAGCTATATCAAAATCGTAAAAAAAAAAAAAATAATAATAATCGATATAAACAATATTGTCTCGTACCATATCGCGTTTGAAAATATATCGATATATATTAAAATCTCGATGAGAAGTTCAAACTGAACCATCAACATGGTCAGCTAATGGACGTGAGATCAGATCAGATTAAGAAAGATGAGATTAGAGGAATAACTTTTAGCACAAAGGCCTGAGCTGGGTTCAGACTCCGGTGGAGGGAGAGCGGCGCCCTCTGATTTGTGTTAATCTGACAGGTTAGCACAACGGCTGGCTGGGAGATCGATCCATTTCACGCACCAAGTGACGCTTGAGTATCTGAGTGGAGCCAGAGGGGATTATGTAGAGGTGACACTGTGAGCCTCCAAGCGACAAACATGAAGTTCAGTTTATCTGCTCAGTGGGTGAAACACGCTCGTGTCATGTTTCATAACGCAGCCACACATTAATAACCGGACGCCAGAGGGGCGGAGCCTCCGCCACACCAGACAGACACGGAATCGTACCCAGCCACTGGAAAGAACGCACATTCATAATAGTAAAAGTAATTTAAAAAAAACAACAACCGTATTTGCTGCTTGAGGACATTTACTTGTAGTCTTTTTCTCCGCTCACATCTTCACATCACCATGAATTTGCATCTTTTTAAACGTTATCCCAGCACTTCTTAATCTTATCCTCTAAAAACACAAAGGAAGGGAGTCGAGCTCTGGGTGTATCGAGTCGAGAAGGAATTGTGAAATCATTGTAATTAGTCTGTTAACCACAGGCCTGCTGTTACATTACTTCAGCATTTTTACTTGAGGTGATATCTTTACTAAGCCGGGCAGAGCGGCCTGGGAGATTTGCGAGGCCCTGTGCGAAATGGCCGAGGGGGGGGGGTCCTCGCGCGCTCGCTACGCTCACGTGCGCAACGTTTTTGGGGTTTTTCGGGTCGGATCAGGTGTCTATATGCGCAATTTTAACTCTCCAATTAGCAAAATACTGGATACCTTCCCCTGCCTCATTATCATCTCTTGCCTCAACGCGGGGCCCCACGGCTGCTTGAGACCCGGTCAGATCGGTGATTTTTGTAACAAATTTATCAAACGAGCCTTTCAGAGAGGCATTAAACTCTTCCATTTTCTTTAGTTTTTTTCTTTTTTCATCCCCTGATGGAAATTTCCTGAATCTGTCTCGTTCTCTCGACATTGTGTGACAGTTTGTTCCAACTCCACCCGTCTGGATCAGAGCAGCTTGTGTCTGCGCTTGGTCTGACGCAGTTGTATTGAACAACAGACACGCTTATCATTGCACATATATTTATTGATATGCACAGACTAGTACACATTTAGGTCTGTAATGGAACGTGACTGTTGATATTTATAAGGGAAAAAACGAAAAAAAAATTGAAAAAAAAAAAAAATTGAAAAAAAAACAAAAAACGGCCCATAGCGCGAGGCCCCGTGCAGTCGCACGGTTCGCACACCCCTTGCGGCGGCCCTGAAGCCGGGCCCGTTAAACGCATGACTCGGACCGAGACTGAGCCAGGAAGACACGTCAGCACCAGCCGTCTAGTCTCGCCAGTGGAACAGTGGCATCTGATAATAAAGCTGATGCTTTTATCCGTTTGGTGTGTGGCGCTGCAGGCTAGCTACGCTACGCGTGTCACACAGTGGAAACACGTTTCAAGAGCCATGAAGTCGGATTTTTGACCACATTTATCTGCCGCGCGTGACAAATATCTGGAAGGCGTACTGCTTTGGAAGAGAAAATCTCCAGTATGCAACAGACCAGTCCAGTCTAGATTATGTATCCCATAATGCAATGCACAACCACAGTAGTTAGAAGGGCACTAGTAAAAAGTGACAGAAAGTATTTCAGTTATGCTTTTCTTTATGATTTATGCTTTCTCGGTACATTCTGTACCAGTGAAAAAGGCTCTGAATGAGATGCAGACCAGACCCATTTAACGGGAGGGTTTTCTCAGGGCTACCTCAAATAGGGCTGGGCGATATATCAAGATTTTAATATATATCGATATATTTTCAAACGCGATATGGTACGAGACAATATCGTTTATATCGATTAAAAAAAATATACAGTATATATTATTTATTTTTTTTACATTTTTTTATGATTTTGATATAGCTTATTTTGTGACAAATTGACTTGAATGTTTTATTTGAGATTTGCACAAATGTTTTGTTATTTGCACAACTGTCAACCTCAGTGGAAAAGTCTGCCTGTTACTGTCTACATTGTATTAATTGCACAGTGTATTTTAATTTAATTGTTATGCAGGAAAGGGATATTTGTTTTATTTTATTCAAGAAGCATTTTTATTCTATATATGCAGGCAGTTTATTTTTATGTAATTTGTTTTATACATTTTGATATTGTGCAGACCTCTGTTAATAAAGGAACCTGTGTGACATTTGGCACGAGGCTTTGTATTAAAACTGACTGTTTTTTTAAGGGTTTGCCTCAGAAAAAAATGAAGCTAACAGAGATGCTATGCTATAATGCTTTGGGGGAAACCCCAATTATGGCACAGAAAAAATATCGATATATATCGAGTATCGCCATTCAGCTAGAAAATATCCAGATATGACTTTTGGTCCATATCGGCCAGCCCTAACCTCAAGGCTACAGTACCTCGCCCAGACCTTCCAGACGAGCCTCCTCGGTCTCTAGATCCCAACATTGGCTCTTCAAACCCCAACTGTGGCATCTTAAACTGTTGTAAATCCCTCCAGGAACCTCCACACGCCTTCTCTGGGGCCCGATAAATCTCCAGACCATTTAAAGTTTCTCTGGAACTGCTGCCGGTAATAAAAGCACCAAACCAGAAGTCAACAAATTTGCACTTTTGTGGCAACAAACTCTTCCTGCTGGCAATGGAAACTCCCAGAAGTCCCCTCACTTAGATACTTTTACTGCATCTATTTCTAGCAAACTAAAGAGAGGCTGTTTCTTGACAGTTTAATGAGCTGTTGCTTTAAGCTTTTCAGGGTTGCTTTTGTTCACACTGCGTCTGTAAGGGCACGAAGCCACAGAGCTATGAAACTAAATTGGGAGCAGCTCAATTTTTAAACAGTCAAATGTATTTCTACAACACAAGTGATGTTCAGAGGAGAGAAAATACAGTAGTGGCTTATTTCTATGACATGATAATAAAGCCACAACATTTTCAGCATCTTTCTGCAGGGTTTGCTGCCTTCTCTTGGGTCTTTTCCCCTCAATTTCTGTTTCTGCGACTAAAGACAGCAGAGTTGTGGTTAGAATAAGAACAAGCATCATTGTCAGAACGTCTGTCCTTTCTGCTGGTCCTCTGGTCTGATCTGGGAGCAGCCGAAACCTCTGAAAGACACACTCCGTCTTCTACAAACTAATGCAAAACATAAATGTCAAATTTCAAAATAACAACTTTTAAAACTTTGTAAACTAAACTAAAAAATAAGTTATTTACTTTTTTTTTTAATGCAAAGACAATACTATGGCCAAAACAAGGGTTAGTCATTTCCAAGAGACAGCAGGATGCTGCAGTTCTGAGTCAGACAGAAGGAAAACAGTACTTCCTGGTTCCCCTATGCAGCAGCAGAGTACTACCCACATGGTCCTGATTCACACACACAAAGAAAACTGCTGTCACCTACGAAACAAAACAAGGCTCTGGGCTCCAATATATCCAGACATCCAGTGCTACAATATAAGACAAAGTCAAAAGGAAAAATAGGACTTCCAACTTCATTTCATGATGCAGCAGATCACCGTGCTCCTCATATTGATTGGACTTGGGTTCCGCCTTGGGACCAGCGCCCTGAGAACACTGGGAGGCCTGTAACTCTTTAGAAACAGGTTTTTACAGTGGGGTTCAGTGTCCTGCCCAAGGACACGTCAGGACTGAGGATCAGTCCAGCAACCTTCTGGCTGGAGAGAAACCAACTCTACCCACGACTCCAGTGGACTCCGACTAGGGCTGGGCGATATATCGAGGATAGCCGATGTATCTCGGCTTCTACTCTGTGCGATGCACAAAATGTCTCTATCGTGCATATTCGAATATAAATTTTCACGCATTTTGCTTTTAGCCGCGGGCATTAAATTACAGGCTTTTCTCGCTCTCTCGTCTCGTCTCTCCTTCTCTGAGACATAAAACAAGCGCACCCTGTTACACATGTCAGTCACGTGCTGTCGTGTGTGCATTATCATTGGTCCTGCAGGTGTCAGCGCTGCGGTCCGGGACCGCCGCTCACTTCCACCCCGCTTTAACTTTACTTTAACTTTCCCAAACTCGGCCTGTTTGCGCCGTGAGCTCAACCGCGCGGTTGCTACGCGCGGCGGACTCTTTTCAAAGCTAACCGGCTTAGTAAAGACGGGAGGGGTGTTTTCTCCTCGCACGACGCGAACGGCTCTCTCCGAGCCGAGGAGCCGCTCAGCGCGACACGCGCAGCCGAGCCTTTAGGCTGATTTATGGTCCCGCGTTACACCAACGCAGAGCTTACGGCGTAAGTGCGCATCGCCGCGTACCCTACGCTGTAGGTTCTGCGTCGATTTAACGCGGAACCATAATTCAGGCTTTTCTCTTCCAGAACTGAGAAACGTCACCTAGTGTTGCTTAAATGTGGCCACATGAAATCAATCACTATCATTGAAACAAAGTCAAACAAGATTATATGACGTCATATTTCTAACAATAAGTGAAAGTGATGCAAAGTAAAGGAGGAGAGGATGAAACATTGCAGTCCCTACACCTACAATTAGTCTTAATATAAAGGTGCTCTAAAGGCCCTCCTGCTCAGAGCAGCTCATCCTGGTAAAACCAGATAAAACCAGGTAAAACCGGGACCAGAACATGTTCTTAGCAGATGTTCTTCAGACGGGGAGTCAGAGATGCAACGTGCACTTTCTATTTTGAAATTACACTTTTTATGTTTGTGCCGCTCACTGCTTAGTAACTGTTTAATAAATACAGTTTTGGTAAATTTGACTTATTCCCCGTTTTTGCAGGAAAGTTTAAAATGAGCATATATTAATGCAGTATGAACAAGAATGTTTTAATGTGGACATATAGAATCATCATACTGGTGTGATTGTATGAATCAAAGTGTTAATTCAAGGCTAAGGCAAAATATCGAGATATATATCGTGTATCGTGACATGGCCTAAAAATATCGAGATATTAATAAAAGGCCATATCGCCCAGCCCTAACTCCGACACAAATCCAGACCCACAGGCCCTGGGGTATACAAGCGTCCCTTCGCGGACACAACCCGCTGTATTGTGAACATATCTTGTGTATCTTGAGAACTACATCGGATGTATCGTGATACTGGAGGTTTCCACTTGGTGACAAAATACAGACCCAGAGTTGGAAATACAACCATATACAACCTGGTGATGCCACAGACCATAATATTTAACTCTCTGTGATGTCATCTTTGAGTCCTTTTACTCGTGTTGCACCGCACCACGACACAAATGGCGCTTTTCCACTAGTACCTACTCAGCCCGACTCGCCTCGGGACCGCTCGTCACGCATCGTCCCGGCTCCACCCGCTTTGTCCTTGTTTGTTTTTCCACAGCCAGGTGAGAAGTGAGCAGGTTCGGGTGAAGCTGCTGTGACGTACTCGATTGCGCAACCGCTTTGTTCATGTCGGCGCTGATCAGAAATCAGCTGGAGCCGCGAGCGGCTGAGAGTAAAACAGAGCGCCTGTGGATCTGATCGTTCTTTATCGCCCGTCTACATCCCTTTTTTAATTCTCTCGTCAGCCACCAGGTTTATGAACATCTGCACCTCAGAGTTGGATCACCAAACAGACGTTTGCGCTGTATAATAAAATCGTTGACTCCCGCTTCCTGATTCAAACATCTGACGGCCCCGCCCACCGACCAATCAGTGGCGTGGAGGGTGGTGACGTCAGATGTAGTGCCGGATCAGCCCGGTTAGAACCTCGGCAGAATGGTTACAGAAAAAGTATCTGGTTCCACCCGCCTCGGCCCGTAGTGGAAAAGCGCAAGACGGGGGCGTGGCGGGTAGAAGCGAGCTGAGTAGGTACTAGTGGAAAAGCACCAAAAGATGAAACAAATAGGCCCTGAAAGCCGTCTGGAAAAGACCTTACGTCAACCAAAGTTAGCCGTGGCTACCAATCCCTGCCAGAATATCTGGGAGCTGCTGCCGAATGACCGCTGTGATGAGCTGAAGCTTTACTAAAGACTCGTGGCATGACAAGCATGATAAAACTTCACCTGACATGGTCCGAGATGAATGGGATTGACAAAGATTTCTGAAATTGTTAATGCTTTGGTGAAATTATTTTTTTGCTTTTGTCGCATCCAAAGCACAGAAACCATCCCTGGCATCACCAGAGATGGTACATTAGCACATTAAATCAATGCCATCAGTGTAGGAATTAATTGATGACACCATCAGTGTTTTCATGTCTTCTACGATGTTTGACAACTTGCTGGCAGAGGTGTCAAGTAACAAAGTACAAATACTTCGTTACCTTACTTAAGTAGAAATTTTGGTTATCTAAACTTCACTGGAGTAATTATTTTTCAGACGACTTTTTACTTTTACTCCTTACATTTTCACACAATTATCTGTACTTTTTACTCCTTACATTTTAAAAACAGCCTCGTTACTCTATTTAATTTCGGCTTTTAAAAAAAACTATCCAGTTAAATTGCTCCATCCGGATAGAGTGAATTTGGTTGTGGTTGTTTCAGATGTTCTTGTCCAGTTTTGTTCTTACATCCGTTCCCTCAGATTCCTGCAACTAAACTTGGATGTACATTCCAATAAAGGTTAGGATAAATGATAACATGCCTCTGAAGTTTGACTTTTTGCACCATTACAATACTTATAGGCA
This sequence comes from Cololabis saira, assembly GCF_033807715.1. Lineage (NCBI taxonomy): Eukaryota > Metazoa > Chordata > Actinopteri > Beloniformes > Belonidae > Cololabis > Cololabis saira. The sequence goes on along the minus strand of NC_084605.1, from coordinate 9,914,860 downwards.
ACTAGTCATCATATCTGCTGCTCTCTGAAACACATGTTAATGCTCAATAGTACACATATATGGTTCTTTAATATATTTGCATTATACTAAGATGCATTCATTTTCAATGGCTTTTGTCCATAATGGCTTTTTTCCCCCTTACATTACTTTTACTTTTATACTTTAAGTAGTTTTGAAACCAGTACTTTTATACTTTTACTTGAGTAAAACATTTGAGTTGATACTTCAACTTCTTCAGGAGTATTTTTAAACTCTAGTATCTATACTTCTACCTGAGTAATGTCAGTACCGCGGGGGGTTGAGTGACAATTGCATTTCAGATACGTTTCCAACCAACGTGCAGAGTAAAAGCCGGGCGACAGCCATGATGTGTTCACATATGCAAATATTTTCTGGTTGTTGTTTGAAGGTTTTAGAACATGAACCCCTTCCTAAGTAGATAAATATGTGATTGAAAACTACATGAGAATGGCATTGAGAATCTGATCCATGTACAAATAGAACGGCAGACTCTCGTATGAACATCGTGTTTACCCGTCTAAAAGATCTAAAGCAGGGGTCGGCAACCCAAAATGTTGAAAGAGCCATATTGGACCAAAAACACAAAAAACAAATATGTCTGGAGCCGCAAAAAATGAAAAGTCTTGTATAACACATGCTGCATGTATCTATATTAGTTATAACTGGGGGAATATTTTTTTTTTTCATTATGCACTTCATTATGCACGAGAAAAAGTCAAAATGTCGAGAAAAAAGTTGAAATGTTGAGAAAAAAGTCGAAATGTTGAGAAAAAAGTCGAAATGTCGAGAGAAAAGTCGAAAGGTTGAGAAAAAGGTCAACATTTTGTGAATAAAGTCGAAATGTTGATGAAAAAGTCGAAATGTCGAGAAAAAAGTGAAAATTTTTAGAAAAAAGTCGATATGTCGAGATTAATGTTGAAGTACAATGTCAAGAAAAAAGTCGAAATGTCGAGAAAAAAGTCGAAATGTCGAGATTAAAAAGGAAAAGAAAAGGGGAGAAAAAAAGAGAAAAAAAGGAAAAAAAAAAGAAGAAAAAAAAGATAAAAGGGGGAAAAAAAGAAAAAAAGAAAAAAAAATAGGAAAAAGAAGAAAAAAAAAGATAAAAGGGGGAAAAAAAGAAAAAAAGGGAAAAAAAGGAAAAAAAGAGAAAAAAAAAAAAAAAAAAAGGTCAAACATTTTTTAAAAAGCTCCAGGAGCCACTAGGGCGGCGCTAAAGAGCCGCATGCGGCTCTGGAGCCGCGGGTTGCCGACCCCTGATCTAAAGGGTTTGGGGAGAGATTTCCACTGCGTAAGAGGAAAAGGTTCCTTTCAGAAGTCAAGAAGCACCTTATACTGTATATGACACCATTTAAATTATCACATGTACACGGGAGGCACAAGGGACAAAACGTGGTGAGAAACGTGCCCTTAAGCAGATTACCATGTGGTCCTGATGTCATGTTGAAACGTTTGGGTACATTTGGAATCTCATGAATTTTAAATTGCCCCCTGGGGACACAGAGTTATTTGAATTGAATTGTATTGAATCCAGCTGAGAAGGCGGCGGGCAGCGCTCTGCTGCTGAATTGCTCGTGGTGGGACCCGAGGTCACGCCGAAGATGGAGCAAAACTGCTCCCAGTGAGACAATTATCTTTTTCAGACGTGATCTTTTTGCAGGCTGTTGTTGGAGTGGTGTTTTGTTCAGGTGGAAATGGTTTTGTGTCCCTGGTACCGGGGTAGGGTTGCCACCCGTCCCTTGAAATACGGAATTGTCCTTTATTTGAGAAAAAAATGTTGCGTCCCGTATTGAACTAATACGGGACGCGATTTGTACCGTATTTTCATTAACTTTTACACCATATTCTAGTTGAATTATTGAAATAAGTTAACTTTTACACCATATTCTAGTTGAATTATTGAAATGAATTAACTTTTACACCATATTCTAGTTGAATTATTGAAATAAATTAACCTTTTACACCATATTCTAGTTGAATTATTGAAATAAATTAACTTTTACACCATATTCTAGTTGAATTATTGAAATAAATTAACTTTTACACCATATTCTAGTTGAATTATTGAAATGAATTAACTTTCACACCATATTCTAGTTGAATTATTGAAATAAATTAACTTTTACACCATATTCTAGTTGAATTATTGAAATGAATTAACTTTCACACCATATTCTAGTTGAATTATTGAAATAAATTAACTTTTACACCATATTCTAGTTGAATTATTGAAATAAGTTAACTTTTACACCATATTCTAGTTGAATTATTGAAATAAGTTAACTTTTACACCATATTCTAGTTGAATTCTTGAAATAAATGAACTTTTACACCATATTCTTCACCATCTTGGCTGATGTGGACATACATAGCATAGGAGGATATTTCAGTTGCTAGTATGGTTGGCTGTCTGTACAGTCATGCAAGTTCAATGCTATTAAAGCACTTTAAACTTTAAATCAAAGCATTTTGTTTTTTCATATAAAATAAACACATTTTTATTCAGTTTAGAAGTTTTGGGTTTTTTTTTTTGGCGTCTGCGCTGCTGAAATCGGGGCGTCCCTTATTTCTATTTCTGAAAGGTGGCAACCCTATACCGGGGGGCGCTAGTGAGGAGCTAAAACTTTCTGCTCTCAGTGTTTAATCGCAGCTCCTCTCCTCACAGAGCTTAAGTCATCGGTAAAAATAGCAGATCATATGTTATACTGAGAACGGAGAGTGAACACAGTGTTCTCTTCCCTTTCAAACGCATTAAACACTTGAACCCAGCAGCGTGGCATCATTTCTTCACGGGGGAAATATTCACACTTGCAACATATTCATCAGGCTGGACGGCCTTACGTATTTATGAAGTCGTTTCCACTTTACACCTTCCACATGTGTGGGGTTTATTGGACCAGGGATGATGTGCTGCACTTTTCTGGCCTCCCACAACAATATTCACACATGAATGTTTGAGAAACTTCAGCTGAATGTTTGAGAAACTTCTGAGCACGACTGAGCTGTGAAAACCATAACCCACAACCCGAGCCGCTTCTGAGCTTCAAATGCAGGAAATACAATATGTTTCTGCAGATTAGCTGCCCACACAGGCTGAGAGGTTCTCTCAATCAAACGAGTCATTTTACACACCTCATCTTAATTTAATAGTAAATAAGTCTTATAAACATAATGAGGTTTGCAACAAATAATCAGCTGCCAGAGCTTTTCTCTTTTGTTATTTTGTTCTGGCACTCACGAGAGTTTTTCCTCTAAAACAGTTACTAACAGTGCTGGAACGTAACGGGGAACCAATATCTTGTTACGGTACTTAAGTCCAATTTTCATTCTGACTTTTTTTCTGAATCCTAAAACATAAAAAAAGTTTAGGGAGGATTTTTTTTCTATTTCTAAAAAACTCTGGAGGAGTTTGTTGCACAAGCATTAAGAATCTGTTTTCACAAAAAATCAATTTTTGTTATTTTAATAATTACACCATTCAATAAGGCTGTGCTAGGAGTCAGGTTTTAATCATAATTTCAATTTTAGCTGCCAACAATCATACAAATTATGTAGTTGTGTTGAATGCCAACACGCAGCACAGACTCCACTTGGCCATTGATGAGTGACTCCTTCAATGTTATGTGTATAACTATGTTTAAAATGTTGTTTCTGGCATAAAATGTTTAAAGAATTATTTTCAGCCGCTCTGCCAACATTTGCTCTGTTGGACTCTATTGACATTTAGTCTGAAATTTAATTTTATCTAAGTTTACTGTGGAAATTTCAACGAATAAATGCAACTTGCTTCAAAAGTGAGTGTGGAATAATTTTAAATAATACCAAAAGACCAAAATAATTGTGATTATGATTGTTTTTCCTAGTGATGCACTGATTGTTCGGTAACCGAAATTGTTCGGCCGAAAATGGCAAAAAAACACTTTCGGTGTTCAGTGGAATAAGTGGGGAAAAAAACCGAACAATTGATAACGGCGTTGTAATATAAGGAAATAGACTGGCCGCTCCCGTAACTGTTGCACCACAAACATAAATCGTTGGCCAACCAAAAAGTAACCACATAAGAATTTTACCTAACATTCACCAGGAGGTGGAACCAAAACAACATAATGCTGGGAAAATGAAAAAATTTCATTTTTTTTATGTTCAATAAATATTTTCTACCTTGTAATTTTGTAAAAGATTTTTTTCTTTGAAAAGCATGCCTAAATCAAATTTATTTGATTTATGCAATGGTTAAAAAATTGGCAGAATAAATGAAAAACTGCTGAAGAACCATGTTCAGTACTGTTCGGTATTCGGCCAAGTGTTTATTATTATTTTCGGTTTCGGCCACAAATTTTCATTTCGGTGCATCACTAGTTTTTCCAAAATTTAGCGGACATGTTAACACAGATTTTCTTAGCGGATGTCCTTATAGCAACATCATATATCCAGATGTATGCAGCTGACAGTGTAATGTATGATAACAAGCTGGTCGAGGACTCTCACATGTTCCTGGTTAATGAAGCTGTGCTGGGGAAGCTGTTTTCCCTAAATCAATCCCTAAAAGTCCCTAAATCAGTACATGTGTTATTTTTTCTTCAATTTTATATTTATCTCCTTCTATAAACACAAGAAATATACAAGAATACAAGAAACCCCAAGTGCAGAGACAAAAGTTTCTCTTCAACGTCTACAGAACTACAATCATATAAGAAGAAAGAAAGAAAGAAAGCTTCCCTTCCCCACAATGGGGAAATTCTTTCTCTGCATTTAACCCATTTTCTAGTTGAACTAGTAGCAGTGGTCTGCCATGCAATGGCACGGCGGTAAGGGTTAGGGGCCTTGCTCAGGGGCCCAAGGTGGTTGACTTTTTGGTTGCAATCCAGGGGCTTGAACCTGGGTCTTCCAGACTCCAGCCCTCCTCTGTAACCACTAGGCTGCCACTCCCAAAATAAATAGATACACTTTTTTGAGGTTTATGAAGTAAATGCAAGCTCATATGGACAACCAGGCCAGCTGACAGTCTTGCCGGGGCCCCGGACAAAATAATCTAAGATGGGCCCCCCTGCGCCCGGATCTCTCCTTCTCCCTCTTCCTCTCCTCTCCCTCTGCTCTTCAGGTTTGTATACAAGCTAATGGACGTTAACATTAGAGCTAGCCAGTTAGGTTAAGTTACAAGGTTGGTAAACGTTGGCTGCGCTGTTTCTTACCTTGCTCTACGCTGAATTTATTAATTCCAGCTTCACCGTCACCACCTTTTTAAAATATTTGTGTAGAGAATCTCTGAGGCCTCTATTTTCTTCTTCTCTTCTTCTCTTTTCTCTTCTTTTCTGAGCACCGGACTTGTGCTGACCGGACATTTTGACCATTCTAATGGTTGAATGAAATGATAACGTCAAATTGTGATCAGCGGCCAAACCATTTTTGTGTTGGGGGTTCTTGACCACAAGGACAATAAGGAAGAAAACGAATAACAAGCTTTTATGTAACTCAAATACTACATATTTTTTCCACAAATAGGCATATTTTGAAACATTTTGAAAAATGATTCCATAATTTAATGAGAATATATATTTTTTTTCTGTTCTGGGCCCCCCCCTACCCTGGGCCCGGGACAACAGACCCGTTTGTCCCCCCCTATCGGCGGGCTTGGTAGATGTTACATTGTATCTTCTTTTAAAAAAGTTCAGAAGCAGGAGGTGAAAAACTACACGTTAATGCTTTCATGGAGATGAAGCAGCAGTCGGGTGGTGCCAATCAAGTGCACTTGATTAATTGATCATTACTTAATGTGAGCACTCTAATTTGGACTCCATCACTAAAGTGAGTGAGATTATTGCCACGTGGTAAACAGTCAAGACCATTGCTAATCCTATCAGGAGAGGACGTCCCAGAAAGGTCACCCCGAGGTCAGACCGTAGAACGCTGAGAGAAACCGTGAAAACTCAACACACCGTTCTTGTGGAGAACATGAATGTTCAGTCTGACTTTGACCACCGAGAAAACGATGAGGAAAGAAGCTCCAGCTGAAGAAGACTGAGCTGATGAAGAGTGAGCTGTGTATTTATGTCATCTCCACTAACATTTCTGCTCCATTGGCTCCACCAGGTCTGGTCATGGTGTTAATGTGAGGGTGAGAGTTGGCAGCCATTAGTGGACCGCCCACACCATGTATGATTTAAAAGTGATTGGAATAGAGGTTAATAAATGATAAACTGTGCTTGACAGTGGAGATTAGGTGTTTGGTTTCCCTAAACACGATCCTGGACATTAGCGACTGTAATTAATTGCTTTCCACTTTAGAAGTAATCGCTTCGCTAAGGCCATTGCTGATGTCGTTCCTTCTTGGTGTTGCATTAATGAACTCCTGAACCAATCTGCACATCTGCTGAAGACCGCTGGCACGATCCTTGTAAATCTGGTGGCAGCAGTAACAGGATACTTCAGATTCATCCTATACTCCTCCTTTTTTGTTCATGTTTAGCAGATGTGGAAAGTGAAAACATTTTCAGTCACAGAGCCAATGAGTGCGTTTACGTGGGAAGTTTAATTCCTCTTTAATTCAGAATTAAAATTAAATCCGATTTAAAATGAGTAAAAATTACCATGTAAACACCTAATTCCGAATGAAAATGGCCATTCCGAATTAAACTTAATTCCGAAGTAAGTGGCTGGTTTATTCCGATTTTAAATCCGAATAGAATAATTCCGCGATCGTGTATCCACTCATTCCTCTTTAAATTAATTCCGGTCTTTCTTTCTGCTCGTTCCCTCGCCCGTCTGTCTCCATGACGCTTCTATTCCGCGCTGGGCTTGTTTTTTAAACAAAGTTTCAAGATGCAGCACGCAGTAAACGCTGGTCAAGAGCAGAGACCATTTATTTAATAAATAGCTTGGAGGACCTGGAAATAATTAAAAGAACAGATGGAAACAGGAAACATTAAAATTGTGAGCTTTTCAAAGTTGTAGCGGCTAAGTTTGTTTTTCTTCCAGTAGTTTAACTTCTGGTCCGTCCCCCTATCCAATCAGAACCTTCCCAACCCCCAGACCTTAAGAGGAATTGGATAAAGCTGATCAAACGTGTTTTCCATGTAAACCTCAATTCGGAATTACTATTTCCATGTAAACCGGAAGGAAAATAGTTTAATTCTGAATTATTTAATTATTTAAAAAACATCATGTAACCGTGGCCAATGAATCATTTGTAATTTAAGGGACTTTCGAGCATGACTATGAAATGACCCAGAAGATCTTTCTAATTCATCCTCGATAGTGGAAATCTGGATTTGTGAAAACGTAACAAGTCTGACAAGAAGTCCGGGGGGGAAAAGAGTCGAGAAATGCAGGAGGAAATACTTGTTCCTGCTAAAATTCAGGTGTTGGAGTTCACAACTGTGTGTGTGGTGTGTGTGTGTGTGTGTGTGTGTGTGTGTGTGTGTGTGTGTGTGTGTGTGTGTGTGCGTTAGGGATGGGCGGTATGGACAAAAAAATGTATCACGATAATATCTGGCATTTATCCCAATAACGATAAAAAAAATACCAATACAAAAAGTGTCATCAACGGGAATCTTTCTTTCTTTCTTTCTTTCTTTCTTTTCTTTCTTTCTTTCTTTCTTTTCTTTCTTTCTTTCTTTCTTTCTTTCTTTCTTTCTTTCTTTCTTTCTTTCTTTCTTTCTTTCTTTCTTTCTTTCTTTCTTTCTTTCTTTCTTTCAGGCTCATTCTTTCTTTCTTTCTTTCTTTCTTTCTTTCTTTCTTTCTTTCTTTCTTTCTTCTTTCTTTCAGGCTCATTTCTTTCTTTCTTTCTTTCTTTCTTTCAGGCTCATTTCTTTCTTTCTTTCTTTCTTTCTTTCTTTCTTTCTTTCTTTCCTTTCTTTCTTTCTTTCTTTCTTTCTTTCTTTCTTTCTTTACTTTCTTTCTTTCTTTCTTTCTTTCAGGCTCATTTCTTTCTTTCTTTCTTTCTTTCTTTCTTTCTTTCTTTCTTTCTTTCTTTCAGGCTCATTTCTTTCTTTCTTTCTTTCTTTCTTTCTTTCAGGCTCATTTCTTTCTTTCTTTCTTTCTTTCTTTCAGGCTCATTTCTTTCTTTCTTTCTTTCTTTCTTTCTTTCTTTCTTTCTTTCTTTCTTTCTTTCAGGCTCATTTCTTTCTTCTTTCTTTCTTTCTTTCTTTCAGGCTCATTTCTTTCTTTCTTTCTTTCTTTTCAGGCTCATTTTCTTTCTTTCTTTCTTTCTTTCTTTCAGGCTCATTTCTTTCTTTCTTTCTTTCTTTCTTTCTTTCAGGCTCATTTCTTTTCTTTCTTTCTTTCTTTCCTTTCTTTCTTTCTTTCTTTCTTTCTTTCTTTCTTTCTTTCTTTCTTCTTTCTTCTTTCTTTCTTTCTTTCTTTCTTTCTTTCTTTCTTTCTTTCTTTCTTTCTTTCTTTCAGGCTAATTTCTTCTTTCTTCTTTCTTTCTTTCTTTCTTTCTTTCTTTCTTTCTTTCTTTCTTTCTTTCTTTCTTTCTTTCTTTCAGGCTCATTTCTTTCTTTCTTTCTTTCTTTCTTTTCTTTCTTTCTTTCTTTCTTTCTTTCTTCTTTCTTTCAGGCTCATTTCTTTCATTCTTTCTTTCTTTCTTTCTTTCTTTCTTTCTT